>NC_091480.1:28774837-29074837 GCF_036971445.1 Narcine bancroftii | reverse complement strand
TTTAGTTCCTTCATGGAAGAGGGGCAAAGAAACTGAGTATGAAGATGATTCAAACCACTAAGATCGGCCTCAAAGACCATAATAAAAGTCTATTCTCTGTCTGGCAAGAAATCTTTCAGCTTCCAAAAGTTCAAAGGTAACACGATATCTAGCAGACTGTTTCACTGGTATTGCTGTTCCGACTGGTGCCACCCATCATTATGGGGTTAGTAGATTGGAATAAACTAGTACTTGATTTTTGTGCTTTCAGAAAACAGATCAGCCAGGACGGCAGCTTCCAAAGTGGAGTATGGACGGGTGATGCCCAGGAGTCCCTGAGCACTGATGCAAGGATTCCAATCAGTGCAGCAGCACAAAGATTTAATCATATTCTTCATCTTTCCACTTCAACGGGAGAGCATGAAAAGATCACTCAGGTAAACAGCTGTTCCACTTATTGGTAGTACAGAAAAACCCCAGGTATTTGGCACCTGTGGAGATTGGCAGATGCCGGATAAGTGTACTTTCTGGTTGCTTGAGACTTACTCTTATAATGCCTATCTAATACACCTGCATTAAGAATAAACACTTTAAAAAAACAAAACTACTACAGTACTTACTGTACTGTACTTACACTGAATAGACTTCACGCATGAATATTTGAACCTTAAAGCATTTTACTTTATTTTCAGTCACATTCTTTGAAAACATTTAACTGTTGCGGCATCTTCAGATTCCTCCCCCCTCCACGGAGCTGCCCAAAAGAAGAAAAATAACATTATAGATCATTAACCCTGTCTTCCCCAAGTTTACAGATAAAGCCTCTGACTGGGCAACTCTTACTAAGCAGAGATAAGGAGACACTTTAAGAGAGTCACCCCAGTGGCAAGCAGCATCAACCTGTGGCATCCTAGCTGATGCAATTGCTGTTCATACATCTTTATTTAAACAGCTGCTTCCAGCAAAGCATGACCAAAGCATTCCACTGGCTAAATATTTGCTCTCATCTACACCAAAGGTTTATGTGTAACTTCAGAGAACATTTACTTTTACAATTTTAAATGTGTATTTTTTAACTATTATTTTATTCTTATTTATTTTAATTTTTAAAATTTATTTTCCTCATTTTTTTTTCCCAGTTGCTTGAGGCTGCTAATTGCTTGAATTTTGAATAACAAGTGTTTTACTGTACATTATTTTTTTTCTGCTGAGGGTATGGGGGGGGAAAAGATTGAGAAAATGTTGATACGTTATCATTTCTGTCACAATTGATCTAACTTCAGTCACAAGCCACCTCTTTCCCTGTGCTCTAGGGGTTGTATGACAATTTCTTGCATATGAAGTTTAAGGATCCCTCTTTCAGTGGAGTCTGTCTGGCATTGGAATGGTTGAGTTTTACAGACATCCTGAATGAAAAAGTGTTGAGCATGCAGAACTTCCAGCTGATGCGGTATCTGCCCTTCCTTCCCGTCACCTTCCATATGCTCTTCGCAGCATCCAGCGTCCCCAGGATTTCCTACCCGAGTAGTCACTATGAGGTGAGAGGAGGCTTTGTGTACAGTAAGTCAATTACATGCAGATTTGTTCTAAACAAATATACATTAAGAAAGTCTGCTTAATGACATATCCTACCAATTCCAAATTTGACTAAAATTGGCTTTTTCATAGTCAAAGAAGAGACGATTGTATTTCCAATGTTACAAGGTTCAAGAATGTTTTTGACCCTTTCTTGGGAGAAATCCAGCACACCCACCAGCTGTTGGGGGGTTTTGTCCCATGACTTCAGAGTGGGAAAAAGAGCAGTCATTTTTTATTGAGATTCTTGAGGCCATAGATCAGGAATACAAAGAAGCCCCGTGAAATCCATGCAGCACAAACTATCCACCCTGCTGCTCTGTCAGCCACCTCCTGCCCCATCTGAAATTGAGATTTTGGTTCCCACTTTGGGATCACTACCTCCTCTGGTGCATTGCATCCAGAGTAGAAACAGTTTGTCCTCTGGATAGAGGGATTGAGGAAGAAAAAGGTATTAAGGGTATAAGGGTTTATTGTGAGACCTTGTATCTAACGAATATTCAAGCATCTGGGCCTGATCATACTCATATACCAGGAGGTAAACATTTCGTAAATGTCCAAAAAATGGGGTTGAGTTGGTGATGGAGTTGTGCATGGTGGGGAGGGGGGGGGGGGGTGGTGGTGGGATGGCGGTCAGAAAGGAACAAAAATGTATAGTTTTATGTCTCTTCACTACAGTCATAAGAATTTGATATTTTTTCCCTAGTGGTCATCAAAAGTACATTGAAAATGAATTAAAGTAAGAAAAATGGGATAAAAAGGATAAGGTTAGGGTTAAGGGCCTGTGAAAGACTTGGTAGAATAAAATAGATCAGATGTACACATACAAACGATTGAGCATTACTTCTTTCTTGAGCTAATTTCTTTTTATCCCCATTTCTGACAATCTGGAAACAAAGATTCCAAATTGGTCTCATTGCTATCTCTTCCTATGTACGTGATATACTGTATATTAGCCTTGTGGCTCAGGCCTGAGTTGTCTATGTGAAGGTATTCACAGAGAGGAGGAGAGTGGCAAAAGGGAGTTGGGGACCAGACAGAGCAAAGTATTGCTAGCTGAAGGCCTATGCTTGTTTGTGGATTCCTCAAATTATGTTTTAGATCACATTTCTTACATTTATTTGGATTCTGTGACAGAGGAGAAAGGGGGCAATGATCCCTACAGATGAAGTTACTTCATTGGCACAGGGTCGCAGCTCATGGCTGCATGTCAAATCTACAAAAAAAAGGTAATGAGGTGGAAAGTATTAACCTGCTCACTTTCCTACACTCATAAGATTCAGATTTAAGATTTATTATTAGAGTACATACATATTACAACCCTGAGATTCTTTATCCTGTAAGCAAGACAGATTACAACTTATTGGTGGTACAAAAATAAACTGTACACATCATACACATGTAAACAAATAAAGATATGTAAACAAACTGATTGCAATAAAGTCCAAACGTAAGAGTCCTAGATGAGTCTCTGAGTTTGTTGTTGAGGAGTCTGACCGTGGCGGGGGTAGTGGTTGTTCCTGAACCTGGTGGTGTGAGCCTTGTGGCACCTCTACCTCTTTCCTGATAGTAGCAGCATGAACAGAGCATGTGCTGGGTGGATGTATCCTTGATTACTGCTGCTGTCAAACAGCAGTGTTCCCTGTAGATGTTCTCGATGTTTGGGAGGGTTTTGCCTATGATGTCCTGAGCTATGTCCACTACCTTTTGCAAGGCTTTATGCTCAGGGGCATCAGGGGTATAAATGTAAGAAGCTTTGTTTTGGAAAATGCATTTTTCATTTGTAAATCTTTTGGGATTTATTCTTCAGAAGAAAGCTTTCATGGATTGAGTGGCTATCCTTGAACAGTCAGAGAGGTACAGCACAGGCCTTTTTGCCCACTGTTCACCTACCATCAGCCATCCATTTGCATCCATCCTGTTTTCATCCCTTTTTTTCTATTTTCCCCATGTTCTCACCAGTCCCCTCTAACCCCCAGATTTTTCACCTCACCTGCATGCCTATAGCAATTTACAGAGACCAATTAGTTTACCATTTCTCATCTCTGGAACGTGGAAGGCAACCGGGGTGCCAAGAGAAAGCCAACGCAGTTACAGTGAAATGGGGCAAACTCCACACAGATAACCTCCATGTCAGCATGGAACCTGGAGATGTGGCACCACAAGGCAGTAACTCAGCCAACTCCAGGATATATTTTGGCATTCCATTAAATGCCTTGTGTTTCTGCCATAAATCATTTGTAGTAATGTCACCAGTTCCTTTTCATTTACAATTTGGTGTGAAAAGGCATGGTTTAGTTGTACTTAACTTGAGTACCATTTTCTTTCTGCTTGCATAGGCACAGACTAAGTATGGTCAGATGCACAATTTGTTGACGTCCATGGTTGGAGAGATTAGCCCAGTCATCCGCAGCCGCATCTCACTGAAGGCACTTGCGTCAGAGATCCTCTGCCTTCTGCTCGATATCCTTTCTCCAAAATTGCGGCCGGTAAGTCAGTCGGCGTAGCTCAGTGTTTCAGACTTGGAGAATGGTAGTGATGCATTTTGACAGCCTCGCTTTTAAACAAACTTTTCTCTCCTTTTCAAATTATCCATTTGAATTGTGATGCTGGGGAGTGACTTGTTTATTTACAGCACTGGAAGATCTAGTGCAGTAATTTAATTACTGATATGGTAACAGACCCTTCCAGCCCGTGCCACCCAAATACAGCCAATTAACCTACAACCACCATACATTTTAAATGGTGGGAGTAAACGGGAGCACCCAGAGGAAGGCCACACAGACACAAGCAAAATGTACAAACTCCTTACAGAAAGTGGTGGATTGGAACCCAGGTTGATGGCTCTATAATAGACTTTCACTTACCGCAATGCTAACCTTGCCACCCATGGGCAGCATGGTTAACTTTAATGCTGCATGACTTCACTCACTTCCTGACTCCATTTGACTGCAACATTGCATAACTTTGCATCTCGATGTCTAAATAGTTTCATTTAAATATTTGATGATGTTTGCAATGAATTAATGGCATAATTCTTCTTATTTGCCAGCGCATTAAAGCCAGACTCCTATCCAACTTCAATCCACATCAGTTTGCTTACAGGTCTAATAGGTCTACTGTGGATGTTATTGCCACTGTTCTTCACTTAGCATTGACCCACTTAGAACAACAGGGATGCTATGTGAGGTTGCTTTTTATAGACTTTAGTTCTGCTTTTAATACTGTTATTCCAGGCAGACTATTTGGTAAACTTGCTGATTTAGGATTTTCCTAAATCAAGAACTTTTTAACAAACTGTTCCCTGACTGTAAAAAAAAAATAGGCATTCATTATTCCCCAACTCTCACAATTCCCTGCAGACCAGTGTGTTGAGCCCAATGTTGTATTCTCTTTACACCTATGACTGTGTCTCCGAGTATTCCTCTAAGACCATAATAAAATTTGTGACTGTGGTTGGGCTCATTGCAAGGGGTGAGGAGTCAGCCTACAGGGACGAAGTCCTCAGGCTGTCAGTGTGGTGCTCGTAAAATAATCTGGTATTGAATTCCTTGAAGAGGAAAGAGTTTGCAATGGATTTCAAGAGGAACAGTATGGCCCCAGCTCCATTGCATATTAATGGGGACTGTGTGGAAAGGGTTATGACTTTTAAGTTTCTGGCTGAGGATCTTAGACCATTAATACCATCGCTATTGTCAAGAAAGCACATCAATGTCTCCATTTCCTGAGAGTCCTTAGGAAAATTAATCGACAGGAGAAGTTATTGATGTCCTTCTATCGCTGCTCTATTGAAAGCGTGCTGACTTGCTTCATTCCTATGTGGTTTGCCAGCTGTACGGCAGCAGATAAGAGGGATCTTTAGAAGGTTATCAATGTAGCCCAGAAGATCACTGGGTTTTCCTAGACCCCTTTGGAGGATTTATTTTGATTTCACTGTATCGGGAATGCAGCCAATATCCTTAAGAATTCTACTCACCCGGGCTATCATTTGTTTGCCCTCTTGCCCTCAGGTAGATGATTAAGGTCCATTAAATCATGGACGAACAGACTCGTGAACTGTTTCTATCCCAGAGTGATTCAAGAATTAAACTCCGCCAATTAGTGTATTTGTATTTTGTATTGTTTTAATGCTGCTTTTTTTCTTGTTGTTATTGTCCTATATGCTTTTGTATATTGAATTTGTGAGTACCGCGGTTGCTTTTTTGAATTTTGTTGCATTTTCTTGTGCAACAACAAAGTACTTAGTTATCCTCTATAATGAAAGCAACCTCAGTTATAAATATGATTATCCTGTTTTGAATTTTCCAAAGCATGATAGATTTGGGGCAGCCAATGACAAGGTAACTTATCAGCTGCTTCCCAGCTGGTTTGAAATGATTATTTTAGAAAAATAGGGCAGATTTATCTCTTTTGTGTAAAGTGATGAATGCATGGTTTTTGAGTGTTCAACAGTGGCATTTGATTGTATAATGTGAATATGGACATTGGGTTTTGCTGAAGTAACTTGAAAAGCGTAGGCTGAGGGGTGAGTGGGCTGAGTACATGGTTTGATCGAATAAACATACAGATGATTGTTGACATCCAAATTCATGAACATTAATTAAAAATGGTCACTAATAAATTTAATGGGCATTCAGGAGAAGCTTCTCTTTTGTGAGTGGCCAGGATGTGGCACTCTCAGATGGATTAATTAAGGTGACATATACAATTGCATACAAGAAAACTCAGATAAACACACAAGAGAAAAAGATTATGAAAGGAAATTCTAGTGTTCTGCAAAGAACAGTGTCTGAGGTTGGTTATTAAGGTTTAACAAGAACTGCATTTCACATGGGCAACCTGTAATTGTTATCTTTATACTGAAGAAATATAAAAAGCTTTAATTTAAAGCTTTAATCATTAAAATGGGGAGCAAGAGTTCAAATTCCATTGTGAGAACTTGGTTTTAAAAGCACTGGGAAATAGAGGACTCTTTATGTCATTGCCATTAAAAAAAAATTAACTAGTTCATAATTCACCAATGGAAATTCACCATATGTTTTTGGAAATTGAGTTTGTAATTTTTGAAAAAATGGGGTAGTAGGAATAAAACAGTTTTTAAAAACAAAAACAGTTATATTTTTATTCCTTTCAAATTGAGTTTTTGGATGACGTCGTATGACAATAATTGGCTCTAAAGTCCTCAGACACTTGAATCATCATCCTCTGCTAGGAAGCAAAGTTCAAGCAAAGATCTCAACTTTATGTATGACACCTACACACTGGGAATTAATTTTCATTTTAAAAAAAATTGAGAGAGTAAAAAATGACTCATCAGTTTGTGAACTTGATAGAATTGTTCATTTTGAATGAAACTTTTTTTTGGTAACAACCTACCATACATTAGGTCAGTTCTTAATTATTCATCTCTCCTCTAACTCTGTCGCCTGGTATTTTTAGTGAGCGATAGAACTCACAGGGTAAGACTGACAAAAGAACTCTGAAGATTTTAAATTTTAGAGATTTTAAAATGATGGCGAACCAGGTGTGTGCTTTTTCTCCGCCAGGGTAAGAATTTTGTTTGTCCGTGTTCAAACACATCTTTAATATTTTGAAATGACCTTTGTTAGTTATGAGGGGGAAAGCAAGGGGTTCTGTATGTTGCTTCACAATGCCGACGGTTACATTTAGAAAATAACCAAACGGTTCCCATGCAAGTGCTTGATGGCCAGTCAGTCCCATGATCATAATTTAGGATGGAGAATTGCAATGAGAGTAAACAGATGGAGGTAGTTTGCTGAAAGGATAAACAACACAAGCTTCTATCTCAAAATCAGATTTTTTGTCAGAGTACATGCATGACATCACATACAACCCTGAGATTCCTGAGGGTGAAGCAGAATTATCACTTTTTGCAGTGCCAAGATCTCCTGACTCAACATACACATGTAAACAAATGCAGAAATGTAAACAAACTGTGCAATACAGAGAAAGAAAGAAAAATGCAAGTCCCTAAATAAGTCTCTGATTGAGTTTGTTGCTGAGGAGTCTAATAGTGAAGGGGTAGCAGCTGTTCCTGATGATGTGAGTCTTGTGGCACAGATACCTCTTTCCTGATGAGAACAGTGTATGCCAAGTGGTGTGGATCCGTGATGATTGCTACTGCTCTCCAACAGCAGCATTCCTTATAGATGTCTCGATGGCGGAGAGGATTTTACCTGTTATTTCTTGGGCTGTGTACACTAAACACTGGGCTTTATACTCAGGGGCATTGGTGTCCTCATACCAGACCGTAATGCAGCCGGTCAGCACACTTTCCATCACTCATCTGTAGAAATTTGTGAGGGTTTTCAATGTGGAGGTTTGGCATGACAAACTCTGAAGAAAGGAGAGGTGCTGCCATGCTTTCTTCTTGATGCCATTAGTGTGTTGGATGCAGGAAAGATTCTCCGAGATAGTGACTCACAAGAACTTAAATATGCTCACCCTCTCCTAATTATGATGAATGAGATCTCAAAGCTTATTAAATGCACTTGAAGTCTTGGTTTATTTGTCACATTATACTTGAAAATTCAGAGAAGGGTATTTCCATCTAACAGACCATCTCTAAGTCATATGACCAGATAAAATAGAATAACAAGCACAATTCCAGAGGTCGGAGTTATAATATTAACAGATCATTAGTAGAAAGCAAGGGCTGCTTACTAGCACCTCTTGTGGGATTCATTAAGGAGCCTGATTTCTGCAGGGAAGAAACTGTCTTTAAGCCTGTTGAGCTTTCTCCCCACTGGGAGGAAGGAGAAGAGATGATGCCCCTGGCTGTAAGGGATCCTTCAGGATTGTTTGCTTTTCCTTGGCAGTGGGAGACGTTGATGGAATCCACAGAGGGTAGGCAAATTTGTATTGTGTTCTCAGCTGCATTCACCACTTTCTGCAGCTTCCAATCTTGAACAGTGCTCCCACATCATTGTTATAATGAATGAAATATTACAGATAAATTTTACATCAACAACTTGTTGACAATATAATATCGATTTCTTTGCTTCTTTTTGATTGAGCAAACTAAACATTGGTTAAGAATGTGGAAATTCATTATACCTTGGGTTTGGAACTTGTATTATTTTTAAAAAATTGTTCTTTTCTGATTTTTGTACCCAACAGCATTTAAATGCTGGTTTCTCTGTCAGTTCACGTTGCTCGTTGTAGCTATAGATGAGCCATGTTCAATCTTTGATCTGCATTGTTGGCTGCAATTTGCTCAGGCAATAGGAACAGCCTTAATACTTCAATGGAGAGAATTAAAAATCAGGCCAGCTTCCCATTCCTAATTAGGTTTCAATCATCCTGACAAGAAACTATCATTTACAAGAATAGGGATGGTGAGAATATATTTTGGACCAGGGAAATAATATGAAGATGGAAAGGATTCCACTCGCATTGGCTGCATTTTACTCTATATGCGAATATTATTTCTAAAAATAATTTAATCGCTTATCTGGCCCTTGCTGTGGTACTCTAAATCCTGCTTGTCAAGCAGTTTGGCCATTTTTCCTAATAAACAAGGATTCCAATGAGGATTAATGCCGCCTTCTTATTTGTACTAATGGAACTCTGCTCCAAGGAGCCAGTAAATCTCAAGATTCCTTGAGAACTAAGCTGCAGCATTTAGTACACATTAGTGTCTCTACATAAAGTATATAATGCCCATGACCATCCAACTTCCCAGAATGAAGCTAGTGTATGTGAAGCCTATTTTCTAGCCTCAATACAAACACAAATACTTCGAGTTGATTTCATATCCCTATTAGGGACCAATTACTGATTAATGACACTAACAATATAAATTCTCTAGCCTTGAGGGGGATCGTTGATTTCACTGGTATTTATGTGTTTTTTGAATTCTTATATTTTTGCATTTGTATAATTTAAGGGATGGGGCGGAATGATCTCTATGCATCATATTACGTGGAGAAAGAATATTGTTTGTTGAATTTACATGAGTCTTTCAAAATCAAAAATAAAATATTAAAAAAAAACAATACAAAGCCATATGATATAGGAGCAGAAATGGGCTATTCAACACATTAAGTCTGCCTTGCCATTTGATCCATTTTCCTATTCATCCCCACTGCCTGGTCTTCTCCCCATAACTTGTGATACCCTGGGCTAATCAAGAACCTATCAATCTCTGCCTTAAATAAACTCAATGACCTGGCCTCCAAAACTGCCTAGAGCAACAAATTCCACAGATTTACCACCTCTGGCTGAAGAAATTCTTCTGCATCTCTTCTAAGCAGACTCCCTTCAATCCTGAAGTTGTACCCTCTTGTCCTAGACTCTCCCACCATGGGAAACATAACTTGATGAAGGGCTCAAGCCTGAAACGCTGGTTATCTTTGCTATATAAAATGCACTGTTTGACCAACTGTCCACACCTTTCAACATTCAGAATGTTTCAGTGAGATTCCTCATTCTCCTAAATTCCAACAAATCCAGGCCAAGAGACGTCAAACGCTCGTCGTATGATAATTCTTTCATTCTACTTGGTTGTTAAATCACAAAAAATGGACACGCAAAATACAGGCCCTTGGGCCCTTGTTGTGCCAACCCAGATATCCCTTCCAAAAAAAGTACTAAACCCTTCCTACCCCATAACTCTCTATTGTTCTTTCATCCATATGTCTGTCTAAGAGTCCCTTAAATGCCCCCAATATTTCAGCCTCCATCACCATCCCTGACAAGGCATTCCAGACATCCACAACTCTCTATGTAAAAAGTTTACCCCTGATGTCTCCCTTTAACTTCCATCCCTTCATTTTGAACATCTGTCCTCTGGTGTTTGATGATCCTGCCCTAGAAAACAGATGCTGGATGTCCACCCTATCTATGCCTGTCATAATCTCCTCTTATCCAAAGAGAAGAATAACAGCTTTGCTAACCTTGCCTCATAAGACTTGTTTCCCAATCCAGGCAACATCCTGGTAAATCTCCTCTGCACGCTCTCCATAGCTTCCACATCCTTCCTGTAATAAGGTGACTGGAACTGAACACAATGCCCTAAGTGTGGTCTTACCAAAGATTTGTAGAATGCAACATGACCTCTCTACTGAATTCAATTCCCCTATTAATGGAAGCCCAGCATCGCATAGGCCTTCTTAACTATCCTATCTACCTGTGTGGTGACCATGAGGGATGTATGGATTTAAACCCCAAGGACCCTCTGTTCATCCACACTCTTAAGTAACCGGCTATTAACCTCTACTCTGCTGTCTGATTTGTCCTTCCAAAATGCATCACCTCACACATATCCAGATTGAAATCCATTGGCCACTTTTCTGCCTAACTCTGCATCCTGTTTATATCCTCTTTGACAACCTTCAGCTCATCAACTCCTCCAACCTGCGTGTCATCCACAAACTTACTGACCCATCCTTCCACCTCTTCATCCAGGTCATTTATAAAAATCACTAAGAGTAGGTGTCCCAGAACAGATCCTTGTGGCACTCCACTAGTCACTGACCTCCAGGCAGAATACTTTCCTTCCACTACTACTCTCTGCTTTCTTCCTACAAGCCAATTTTTTTATCCACACAACCAAGGTTCCACTGATCCCGTGCCTCATGACTTTCGGGGTGAGTCTCTCATTGGGACCCTTGTCAAGTGCCTTGCTAAAATCCATGTAGGCCACATCTACCCTCATCAGTTTCTTTTGTTACCTCCTCAAAAAACTCAATTAGACTCGTGAGGCATGACCTTCCCTTCACAAAGCCATGCTGACTATCCTTGAGAAGACGGTACTTCTCCAAATGCTCATAGATCCTCTCCATTAGTTTGCACACCACTGACTTAAGACTCACCAGTCTATATCCAGGATTCTCCCTATTTTTTTAAATAAGGTGACTACATTTGCCAATCTCCAATCCTCTGGCACCTCCTCTGTGGCCAAAGAGAATTCAAAATCATAGCTACTGTCCCAGCTATCACTTCTCTCACTTCCCACATCAGCCTTGTATGTCACATCCGGCCCTGGGGACTTACCAATCTTGATGTTTTTAAAAAGATCCCACACTTCAACTTCATTGTCCAGCACACAGTCCTATTCAATTTCAACCTCACAGTAATCAAGGTCCTTTTCTCTTGTGAATAGTGAAGCAAAGTGTTCATTTAGGACCTCCCCAACTCCCTCTGCCTCCTTTATCCTTTAGTGGCCCCACCTTTATTCCCATCATCCCTCTGTTCTTCACATATGCATAGAACACCTTGGGGTTCTCCTTAATTCTACAAGCCAAGGCTTTCTCATTCCCCCTTCAAGCTCTCCTAAGTCCTTAAGCTCCTTCCTGGCTACCATATACTTCTCATGAGCCCTTCCTTTCTCCTACTTCTAATATCTAATGAATGCTTCCTTCTTCCTCTTGTTTTTTCAGCCATGGTTCCCTTTTCCTTGTCCCAGTGGGACAAACCTTTCTTGAACCCTGCATAAGGTGGTCCCTAAACTTTCTTCACATTACTTCTGTGCTTTCATCCTTAAATATCTGTTCCAATTTATTCTCGCTAGTTACTACCTCATCACTTCATAATTAGCCCTTCCTCTTTTAAGCACATTCCCATTTTGACTGTTTTTTATCCTTTTTCATAGCTATGTTAAGCTAAGGGAGTTTTAGTCACTCTCTCCAAAATGCTTCCCCACTGAGGTCCACCACCTGGCTCTCTATATTCCCTCTTCAAGAACTCATCCCTACTCCTATCTATGTCCCCAGAATGCTATGAACTCGATTAGAGACGTCCCTGACCTTGGCACCTGGGAGGTAACATATCATCTGAGAGCCTCAATCTCATTCGCAGAACCTCCTATAGGCTCTCCTACCCAATTACCATAGCTCCTCTTCTTCCCCCCTTCCCTTCTGAGCAGGGGGGCCAGCCTCTATGGCAGAGATGTGACCACCTGACTGAAAGATCCAGATTACTTATCTTTTAAGACCTGCAAGAGTTATGAACTACAAACAGTATTTTTTTTGGAACTTTAAGAGCATTGGACTCTGCTTAATGAAAAGCTGGTCAATCTTAAGGTTCCATTGATGATACCTTGGATCCTTACATGCTGCAGACTCCATGAGATCAGTGCACCCTCGGCAAATCGTGTTGGCTTTTTACATTAGTACTCAGAATGCAAGACAATAAACCAAAAGCTTGATGTGTGAGATTGAATGCTTGTGTGAACCAGTCTTGCAAATGGACCAGTTTCTCCATCATGTGGGACCAAAAACAGCCATGCTACCAGAGATGTATGCTGCTTTTGAGATATGTCACAAATGTTACTGACTAGCTATCAGGATTTGTTTTGCCTGTTTTGATGTTTTTTAAAAAAAAGTCTCTATCTGGAGCAGCCATTCACAATCTTTTTTGTCTATGGCCCCCTTCGGACTCTGCTCAGTTTACGGGCCCACATCTCTGTTTTTAAATGTTTTCTTCCATACTTCTCTTCTACTGATTGCATTAAAAAAAAACAATTTTTTTAATGATTTCAGTCTGTGGCCCTTTTAAATGTGCTGTGGCCCCCCAGGGGGTTAGTTGAGAATGGCTGATCGAGAAGATCCTTGGATGAAATATTTAATACTAATCTGAGGCTAATCGTAACAGGTGAACAATTTCAGAATCATTTTGAATGTTCATCCTCCACTCCATAGATGGTTTTATCAACAGCTTGTTGAACTGGCATGTTCAGGTCTGCCATTGAAACTACAAGGTCTCGCTTTCAAACGTGGCTCCATGTTATGTCAACAAGTCATCGTTACTGATAACTGAGTCCCAAATTCACCTAACTTTTGCTCACCATTACAATGCTTTCTATGCCATGGAGCATTGTCTCTCTTCCCCAAGTAACTTTGTCACAAGAACTCCCACGCTATATCTATTTAAGTGATATCCATACCACAAACCTCCCAGACCTCCCAGAAGCCTTTAGCTGGATAAATTTGAGGCTGAGGAAAAGAGAATGGACTTTAAAATTTCTCAGAAAGTAGCTGTAAATTCTTCTGGGAGCATTATGAAAATTTCCTACAAGTAGGTTACAAAAATGACTTTGAAGTGGCCAAAAAAAATCATAATTTAATTCAGGATTTGAACTCTAAAATAAATCTCAAATGGATAGAGCTATTCATGACAAGATTCCCACAGAGCCAAGTTCATGACTTGTATCATATATTGGTTCATATTGACACATCATTTTGAAGTAAGACACTAAAATGTAAATGCATATTTCTTGCTATATATTCTGTGTTTATGCTCTTCCCTTTTGTGTATGTCATGTTTTTTTTTTCTTTGCCAAGTTCTGTTGATGAAATTCTGCCTTGTCCCTCCTGTCATCTTCCATCATCCTCCTCATTTCTTTGTTATATTTTAACATTTTAAATTTTACATTTTCTAATTTGGACGTACAGCACGGTTACAGACCCTTTCGGCCTATAAGTCCATGCTGCCCAAATACAACCAGTTGACCAACACCCCAGATATGTTTTTGAATGGTGGGAGGAAACTGGAGCACCTGGAGGAAACATTAGTATATCTTTATTCAAAATTCTTTATTGTTGGATTTTGACAAATGGCCATCGCCAATCATGTTCTCTACTTTTGCTCTAAATTGGGGTGAGATGTATTTTCTTATGGCATCATAAAGACTGCTGTCTCTAAGAGAAACCCAGATTTTTCGAGGAGAATCATAGATAATTTCTATTCAAACCTAGATTTTTAAAAATTTCTCTATGTGGAATCAAAGAACTACTTTCCTCATATATCATGTGTGTGGCATGAAATAATCAGATTTCAAAAATATCTTTTCACAAAATTCAACAAAAGTGATGATATTTTTACTGCTGAAATTGATGCATTTATAGCGCTGAGACGCACGAAGAAACAAATTGAGTCCCCTTGGTTTTTCAAGGCCAATATGCGATTTCTGAAACAATGCAACCACTTTCCATAGTGAGACCCCACAGAGTTGAAAGGCTAGATCCTGGAAGGCTTATCACTTGCTACAAATCTTCTTCCAAAGTAGTGTTTCAGTATTGCCTTGTTCACTTCAGAAATACTACAAATTGATAGTTTGAACAATTTCCAAACTTTGTTTCTAATCCATTTGCAGAGACAGAAAACCTACTTGTAGCTTTTAAAAAAAAATCCCTTCAGAAATCTTCCATTGCCAAACCCTTTGGCAATTTTTATTAACTCTGGACCAATGTTACCCAAAACGCATACTTTTAAAATAGTGCTCAGGTTCCTTTGGATTCCGCCATTGAAGGAGAACAAGACCTTGGTCTTGAAAAGCAAAAAAATACTAATGTTGAAAAATAGAAAATGCTGGAGGTACTTCACAAGCCAGTGATGGAGTTAAGGTTTCAGATCAGTATTAGGAAAATTTAGAAAGCAGCTCTGTTTTTTTTTAATTGCAGAAAAGGGAAAGGATTAAAGAGAACATAAATGCCTGAAATGAATGTTGATTAAGAAAAAAAAATTATGATGCAGATAAATGGCATCTGAGAGGAAGAGATTGTTCACAGTCACTAAATCGTTGAAAGTGTAAATAGACGAAAAGAGGAAAACAAAAAATTTCGTCGGAAACTCTAATTTAGAAATGCAGCAGCTGCTAAATTGTAAACCTTATTTCTTGCATTATCTCCTCTTTCTAAACCACCTCCTGTCCACCTACACATTTCACACACTGGATCCTAACCTTGCTTGTGCCTCATTCTGCTTTATTATCCTCTTGTTTGTTTCCACCTATCACTCACCTGCCTCTGTCTCCTATCTCTACCCCTCCCCCACCTGGCATCCTCTGTCTGTTATCCTTCACCCATCTCCTGTCCACCTACCACGCACTGGCCTATCTCACCTCCCTTTTATAGACTGCCTTTCCTCCCTCTCCACTCTCAGTCCTGATGCAGTGTCTTGATTTGAAATGTCAATAATCCCTTTCCCTCAGCCCAGGCTGCTCAACCAGCTGAGTTTCTTCAGTTGATTTTTGCTTCAGATTCCATCATCTCTCATATCTTCTGGTTATTTTTTTTTACTGCTTTATAATGGTTATCTAAAGTTAACTTGGATTTTTGAACCCCAAAGACAGTAATATACCAAGACAGAAGATGAAATGTTCAAGCTCAGGTTGGATCTTGTAGGAACCAAAAAAGAGGTCAAAGAAAAAGACCAAGCATTTTTGGCTGTGCTGGACTCTCTCAGTACTGAACAGTTTTTTAAAGATTTTTTGATAAATTGGATCCAAGAAGACAAAATTAAATGATGAAATTGGTCTGGTTATTAAGAAGGGCAGCATGGTTAGCTCTGCGCTGTTCCAGTGCCAGTGACCGGGGCTCAAACCTGGTGCTGTCTGTAAGGAGTTCGTATGTTCTCCCAGTGTCTGTGTGGGTTTCCTCCAGGTGCTCCAGTTTCATCCCACCCTTCAAAACACACTAGGATGGAGGTTAATTGGGCGGCATGGGTTCGAGGGCTAAAAGGGCCTGTTACCATGCTGTATGTCTAAATTTAAATTTAATTTAAAAGATTGATTTCTGCGCAACCTAATGCAGCTTAAATCAGTAGCATTGAAATCAATGATAATCTAGTGGTTCCTCGTTGTCGCATTTTTGCTGACAGATGAATCTTGATTTAAATGTGAGAATTTTGCCTACCCCTATGTTGACTTCAGTGATTGAATGAAGCACGGAGGGGAAGAATTCTGCTAGTGATGTCAAGAAAAATAAATGTGTGGGTGAGTACCTAATTTGTGAGGCATCAGAAGGATTTTCAAATTAAAGACGTTCTTTGGAAGAAAATTGCCCCTAAAGATGAGAGGGACCAGTAACTTAAAACTGTTAAATAGATGGCACTTAAGTCACACATTACAACTTCTTAAAAACTTGGTTCCATTGAGGCTGATGGAACCTGGTGTTTGGAAAAACATTGTATGCGTAGATGATGCTGCATTTTGTGTTTGGCACTGGCCATTAATCACACGCTACCTTGTAGTTTAAAAAGTATATGACATTGAGGAGTAAGGAAAGTATGTCACTTAAGTTGAAGAGTATCTACTGACTTGCATGTTCTTCTGTATGTAAATACCACATAGTAGCTGTTGGCAGCACTTGCTTGGTATTATCACTTGTATGTAGGAAACCATGGTAAAGAGTGGTTAACGGAAGATTGAAGGTTTCCCTTGGAGCAGAGTTTTACCAACTACTAATTCAGATATTATAGTGAGCATATTATACAGTAACAGGTAAACACAACCATCCTGATTTCATGTGTGTGTATGGGTCCTTGTCCTTGACCCTGAAGAGACAACACTTTTTGACTGCCAGGTTAAGAAACTGAGTTTGAAGGTTCAGCTATCATTGCCTTGCCGAATTAATATGGAAATGGAGCAGGTGGTTGATAAATGTACTCATTATATTTTATTAATACAAAATTGATCATTAAAATGGAAGGTAGCAAAAAAACAATATCGCATGCCATGCACGAGTTTCCATAAAAATCAAACTACTGATTAACATAATTTTGTTTCCTCAACAGCGTTTTAAACATTTGGAAAGAACAGTTTGAATTCTGTGAAATAATAAGAACTTGATAATGCTTATTAAAGAGGTGAAATGACAATTATTTAACAGGAAGAATGGTTAATTTGAGGGATGGGATGGCACGGTCAGCATAGCAGTTACAGCGCCAGCAACGATATGGACAGGGTATGAATCCCATGTTGTCTGTAAGAAGTTTGTACGTTCTCCCCATATCTGCATGGGTTTCCTCGTGGGCTCCGGTTCACACCCACCATTTGAAATTAACTGAGGGTTGTAGTTTATTGGGTGGCACGGGCTTGTGGGCCAAAATGACCTGTTACCATTTTAAAATTAAATTTAAAACTGAATGTTGAATGAAGGCAAGAAGAAAAACTTCAATTGCTGATCACAATGTAAAATACTAGGACACAAAAGGGAAACTTAAGAAGAATAATAAAACAACATCACTATCATCCACCATATTTTGCTTTCATCAGAATTACAATTTGGAGAGATTCTCGGTAATGCCAGATGCTATTTCAGGAGTAGGTGATATCACTTACTGAATTCATTCTGATTAATAGGATTTGTTGCATCCTTTAAAAAATCCTGATTGAGGTTTGTAAGAGTACAACTCCCATGCTCTATGGCAGGGGTGTCAAACTCAAATTCACAGAGGGCCAAAATTAAAAACTTGGACTAAGTCATGGGCCAAACTAAATATTTATTGAAAATTTTCAACATCTGCATGTTTTTTCTTCTTTCAACAAATGTAATGTTAACCTTTTTCTTATTAAAATAAATGTTTAATAATAGTTTTGGTTAAACTCTTTCCAGAAGAAGCATTAACAAATGAGAAATAAAAAATTCATAAATAATATTTCTCTATAGCCTTTAAGCTCCTTTTAAATGTATTTTTTTCACAAGCCAACAAATTAAAAAAAATAACAACTTGCTTCAATGGGAGTGTTTCTAGTGAGCCGGGAAAAGCGCGGTGATGCGAGGCAATGCATGGTGACACCTCGAATTTGGCCGCACTGGAAGCACATCCGGTTGTGGCCGATGTGCAGCGATTCGAGGTGCTCCGGCGTCCTACTTTTGAGGTGGTCGATGCGGGGTGATGCGAGGGACGACCTCGCAGTGAAAACACCGCGGGTGACTCACCGGAAGTCGCAATTTTTCACCCGTGGTTTTCAATTGCTCATCGGATTTCCTGGTCACCTCGCACCGCCCTGCATCACCTCGCATTCCTCGCATCGCCCCGCATCACCGCGTATTCATCGCTTGGTAGAAACAGTTCAGGTAGTCCAAAAATGCGCGGTGATGCAAGCGACAAAAAATCGTGGTGATTCGAGGTGATGCGGTGTGATGCGAGGTGTCCTTAGTATAAACACAGATATTGACAAATAGGTTTGTCTTTTAGAGTCTGCCTCCCACCTGTCTTGAAAGGTCCTGTTTTCTGTCTTTCGTTTGGCCATTTTTCGTAAGGGGTTTATTACATGTGAGTTGGGCGTCAGGTCGCAGATGCTAATGGAAGTAAAGAGAGGAGGTGGGGGCGATTAGCGGGCTGACGGGCCGGCGCCAATGCATTTGCAAAGCATTCTGGCATTTGTAGTATTAGCTGTGCATGCGCTATTCTGGCGCGGCGGCCAGCGGGCCAGCTCTAATGCATATTTGATATGATCTTGCGGGCCAAATATAATTATATCATGGGCCAAATTTGGCCCATGGGCCTGTTTGACATGTGTGCTCTATGGGTTAAGTTATTATAAACAGCTGCACGGGATGACCCGGCTGCCTTTGGATGTATCCAATGTGAATTCGGGTTGTGGTAACATATTATAAAACCTTTGTTGCAGGTAAATACCCAGCTGTATAGCGCCAGGGAAAAGCAGCAGCTAGCTGACCTGATAGGAGCCATGCTGTCTTACAACCTTACATATCACCAGGAACGGACACCTGAAGGACAGTACATCTACTTATTAGATCCGTAAGCTTTGATTCTTAGACAAATTCATTTTAAATGAATGATATTAAAAGTTGCAAAGTCGAAGAACAATTTGTACATAACGAGGGCAGCATGAGAACACTATTATGGGTTTCATTCAGGAGCTTGATGGTTTGGGAAAACCTGTTTGCGTGTGATTTCACACTCTTGAACTTTCTCCCTGATGCTTTAAATATTCCTGCATGTCCTGGCAAAGGCACGTAGAATCTGGGAAAATTACTTGAGAAAACAGATTTAAGTGCTTCTCATGAATGGTTTGAGTCTTGTGACTAGGAATGGTTAAGCTGCTAATATTTCTGTGGTGCTGTCGTTACAAATCTAATAAAATAAAAGTTACGCTAAGGTTTGAGGAATTTATCCAGCTCAGAATGGTTCAAATATTGAAAATTCACAGATCCTTGAGTCCTAGATACAGGACAAATTATGAGCCTTGCAGTACTTTGAAAGGTTAAACATTGACTGTGCAAGAAAATCTGATTTGCCAGTGTGTGCTTTCAGTTTCCTGAATGATAATATGGAAAAATGAGTAGAGATTCCTGATTTTGCACCCCAATGTAAGTGTCCTGTTGTGGACACTTTAAAATTCATTTCCAAGGATCTGGACATGATTGACATTACTGATTCCTCGTTGCCCTTCAAAGGATAGTGATGAGATAACTTAAAAGCTTCCTTCAGGCCTTCAGACAAAAGTACTTCCACAGTATTGATGGATATGAATTTCCAAGTTTTCAACAACAATCTTATATCTGCCAATATAATTACAACTTGGAATAGTCTGCAACTTGGGATCTGTCCCATCCCAAACACACTCTCCTCCTTTCTGAATCAGGGAGAAAGTTCAAGAGTGTGAAATCACACACTAATGGTTTTATTACCCCACCCCTCCACCATTAGGTTTGTTATGTACAAATTGTTAGAATGAAAAGATCACTCACTGTAATGGGCTCTTGTTCTTCTACTTTATACTGTTGTACGAGTTGACTTGTTGGATGCCTTGCAAAGTGAACCCTTCTCACTGTATTTGGTATTGTATGACAATGACCTTGAACTGGAGAGGAGCCCGAAGGTGGTGGTGGTCCTGTGCACCTACTACTTGCATCAGTATTGGTATCAGAGCTTGTGAATTTGACAGATGTGGTTGGAGCAGCCAACATCTTTTTTGCAGTTACCAAACTTTAGAAATTATTATAGAGCCACGCAATTGAGGTATTTATCAGATTTTTACCAGACAAGGGAAAAACCAAACTGGACTAAGATAGAACTAGATAAAATAGGGGAGAAGGTACCGGAACATATACTTTATAAGTGGGATGAAAAGTTGGTGCAATATAAAAGCTCACCAGTATTGCATCATTTATTTAATACATGGAAGAAGATCCACTTAGAAAGGAAAAAAAACGAATTACCAAATACCAAAATTATTATTGATGCAAAATCCACTAATCCCTTTTATAATAGATAACTTTTCCTTTAGAGAATGGGAGGGAAAATGAATTAAAAGAATAGAAAATTGTTTTTTGGGAAATAATTTATTAACCTTTGAACAGTTGAACTACAAATATGGAATAACTCATGGTACAATGTTTGCATATCATCAATTGAAAGCTTATTTAGAGGATAAATTGGGAAACAGATTGAGATTACCTGAAGGAAGCAGCTTTGAATATGTGATTACAGACACAAAGATAATTAAAAGATTTATAACGAACATGTACATTAAGCTGCAAGATAAGGAAAATGATGAAATAAACTATAAACCTAAACAGAAGTGGGAAAAGGATTTAAACATAAAGATAAAAAATGAAATATGGGAAAATTTATGTTCTGGAACTATGAAGAATACAATAAACACAAGGTTACACATGATACAGTAGAATTGGTTACACGGGGTATATATCACGCCTCAAAAATTAAAAGAATGGGATCTAACATTATCGGATAGATGTTTTCATTGTAAGAAGGAAATGGGAACAACAGTACATGCAATTTGGGCATGTACGAAAGTAAATACGTTTTGGGAAGAACTAAATCAGATATTAAATAAAATCACAAAAATAACATAGCAAAAAATCCAGAGATCTTTCTTTTAAGTAACATAAGAAGTAAAGAATTAGGCCTCAAATTGGATAAAGCGCAAAAAATGATTCATTATGATAGCCTTAGCAGTAGCAAAAAAATGTATAATGTCAACTTGGAAAATGGGAACACAGCAATGGTACATGGAAATGAATAAATGTATTCCATTGGAAAAAATAACATATAATTAAAAAAATAAAGTCACATTGTTTGAACAAATTTGGGAACCATACATAGAACATAACAGAGCTTGCCTAGGACCTCCATCCCCTAAAATGATAAGAAGACAAAACAACTAAATTCAGTGTGTAACAAATAGATGATGCATTTTTCTTGTTTATTTTCCTTTGTGTGAAGATATTTTTAAATGATTTTATTGTATTGTAAATGTTGAATATTTATGGGTTTTGGAGGTGGTAGGGAAGAGTGGTGGGAGGGAAGGGGGGGCGGAAAGGGAGAAAATGCCACTGTGTAAATTTAATGACAAACGTTTACATATTTTGGTTGATAGTGTGAAAAATTTTTAAAAATATTAAAAATAAGAAAGAGCTTCGCCAGCAGATTTAGTTGGACAGGAGATGGAGCATGATCTCTACATCATAATTAATATTCTATAATAATGTTGCTGGATATGACCAAGCTCCTGAAAGTGAAAAGCAGTGTCTGATCTTGTCATCAGCCATTCCCACCCCCCACCCCCATTTACTCAATACTTTAATTATGTTGGATAATGATCAGATATCACAGGGAATAGAATTCACCACTGAGTTCCAGAGGTACATTTGGGTAAAGTGACCAAATTCTTGGGCAGCAAGATAAATATTAAACTGCATCTTCTGAATTGGCGGCAGAGAAGCTGATGTTACAGGGTGAAATTTGAGAACAAGCCTCAACGTTGCTGGTAAAGATGAAAAGAATAAAATTGTTAGTGTAGGAGGCTAGAATGGGAAGCCTTTTGATCTCAGGATTTAGATGGTCTCAATGAATCTGGCACTGAAAACCAGGAAACCAGAAATGTATCATCCAGTGATCATTGGGGAAATCAGAGGTGGAGAGGGTGATCAAATTTAAGTTCTTGGGGTCACTATCTCAGAGGATCTTTCCTGAACCCAACACACAAATGGCATCATGAAGAAAGCACATCAGTGCCTCTACTTCCTCAGGTATTTGGCATGACATTGGAAAGCCTGGCAATTTTCTACTAGGTGGGCAGCCAGGAGGTCCGGGGTTCAGATAGACAGGTGTCTGGGGTGAAGATCCACAGCCGGGAGCTCAGATGGCCGGGGTGTCGGAAGCTCCAGTGGGCGATGGCTGAGGCGAGGGTCCTCTGAAGGGGCACCAGGAGCTCCAATAGGTGGGCAGCTAGGTGTTGGGAGCTATGGTTGGAGGACTGCTGGGGTGAGGGTCCACTGTTGAGGCACCGGGAGCTCCAGTAGTAACTGGGGCATCAGGAGCCATGCTTGGTGGGCTGCTGGGGCGAGGGTTTGCTGTTGCGGAGCCGGAAGCTTCAGTGGGCGGGTGGCCAGGGTGTCGGGAGCTCGGATGGCCACTACAAACTCTCCTAGTCCAGTGCCACTACAACCACCCCCACCCCTTTCCAACACCGCCACCACAACCTCCCCCCCATTCCCATCCAGAGATCCTTCTAGTTGGAGTGTTTCTTTGTTTTGTGTGAATCTGAAATTAGTAGTGCAATTACTTAACATACCGCCGTTAATATTATTCTATTATCCAAAAGATTCTGTACCTGAACTACCAATAAATGGTGATTCTGCCTCACCTGCAGGAAAAAGAATCTCAGTGTTGTATGGGATGTTATGTATGTACTCTGGCAATAAATCTGAAATCTGTCCTCAAAATTGTGGGTTTAGAATGGCTTCTTGAACAATGACTTTGCTGAAAGAAGAATTCATGACAGAATATTCAAGGATATACATTCTTGTGATTCTCTGTTTTGAGTTAAAGTTCTAGAAGAACATAAATCTTTTCATTTGTAGGTTCAGGTGTGGTTGAGTTTTTGCTCCCTGCTGATTTTTTTCCCCCCATTGTCTTCTGTTGCTTTTTTGCTAATTAAAGAGAAGTAACTCCCTTTAGGAGCAGTGGTTATAGAACTATTTTAATTAAAATCGAGGGTGACTGTGTCCTTATTTCAGGTTTATCCAAACCTTGAAGGAGTTGATAATTCTTACTGAGAAGTACTTACTTCTGGATATGTCCCAGACTCATTTGTAAGCTAATTGCATTTTTGCGAGGAGATTGAAGTACTGGACCGTGTAGCAAGGAGATTTACAATAATTACATCGATTACCAAGGATATACAGCATGGAAATGAGCCATTTGGCCCAATTTGTTCACTGCAGTGTTTCTGTTCTACTAAAACCACTTGTTTATGCTCACCTTAAGATTTAGGATACTAGAACTAAAAGAGATTATAATTTTCTTGAAATATGAAGCAAGCAGTAGCCATTTTCTTTCAAATGGCTGGATCAAGGGATTTGTTATGAAAGAGTTTGAGATAGAAAAGAGCTTTCTATGTGGAAGATATTCAGAGCTGCATGCAATGGTGTAACATAATTGACACATAACCTAAGTACTGTATATGCCGGCATATAAAATGGTACTTGAACTTTTAAAATGTCACACCAAAACCAAGGTTGCCCCATACGCCAAGTATAAAATCTGAACCTTAACAGCAAAGTCTCAGCACTCCCCTGTGGGGTTCATCCGTCCAGTTCTACTGCTATCGGCTCTGTACAGGCTTTAAAACGCCCTGATAAAGGAGCCATCAGTGGTTTATTTTAAAATATACTAATAAATTTTAAACCTTTACTGGGTAATTTGTTTTTAAAGTATTATGACAGTATCACTCCACGGGTCAGTAGATGGTTGATAAAGGACTATTGGGGCAGTAAGACTTGATAGTCTGATACAACAAGTAAAGCTCAAAACCTACATTTTAAGTGGAAATTCAGGGGGTCATCTTGTACGCCGGCATGTATGATAATTGAGGAGAAGCCTGTTTAGATTTGTAGAGAAGTACAGCACAGAAACAGACCTTTTGGCCCATTAATACCAAACTGACTATCAGCCTCCCATTTATGCTAATCCAACATGGTTCCATTTTTTCCCCCTGGAATTTACCTCTCACTTGTACTCCCAGGGTTATTTACAGTGAGCCAAGCATCTTATAAACCTGCACATGTTTGAGATGTGGGAGGAAAGCAGAGAACCTGGAGGAAATCCATGTTATCAAAGAGAAAATATACAAATTCCACACAGACAGGACCTCAGATTTCAGATTTATTGTCAGTGTATATTCATGACATCACATACATCCCTGAGATTCCTTTTCCTGCAGGAGCGCAAGACTCACAACTAATTGGTAGTGCAAAAAAAACTGTACACCTTTTTCCTGATGGCAGCAGTGAGAACAGGGCATGTGCTGGGTGGTGTGGGTCTTTGATGATTGCTGCTGCTCTCCAACAGCAGCATTCCCTGTAGATGTACTTAATAGTGGGTACGGTTTTGCCTGTGATATCCCAGGCTGTGTCCACTATCTTTTGAAAGACTTTACACTCAGGGATATTGGTGTCCCCATACCAGACCAGTCAGCACACTTTCCACCATACCTCTGTAGAAATTTGCCAGGGTTTCTGGTGCCATACCAAACCTCCACAAACTCCTGAGGAAATAGAGGTGCTGATGTGCTTTCTCCACGATGCCATTAGCGTGTTGGGTCCAGGAAAGATCCTCTGAAATAGTGACTCCTAAGAACTTAAGAACTCCCAAGAAGGAAAAAAATTAAAACCTGAGGTCAGGATTGGCTATTGGTCTCTGGCGCTAAGACGTAACAACTTTACTAGTGGCACTACTGTTCAGAGGATGCTTGGAATGTGACTAAAAGTAGTTCAACCAAATACCATTTGTAAAGCCAAGTAATTGAATGAAGGGGGCTGGAATGACAGGAAGTGCGAAAGGGGGTTGGATGGAGTCAGTCAATATGGAGGATAAATACTCAGTTGGACCAGTTGGGTGAAATAGTTTGTTTCTATGCTCGAAGTTCTGAGTGAAGACTTTGAAAAACAGAGGGCAATCAATTTGCTTGATGAATTGGTGAAAGGGGTGCAGGAAAGGAATACCTATGGTGCCTTTGCAAAGCATTTTTTTTTAAATTGACAAATTTTTGGGTTTTCTTTCAGCAAACAAGTTTGAAAGTTGAATTATCCAGCACTCCTTGACCTGAAATCTTGAGTCCTGCTCGGGTTAGCTAAAGCGATTTGTATTTGCATTGTACTTTCAAAATGTGACATTAAATATTTCAAAGTTAATCACTGGAGTGCCATTAGGGTTTTTTAACACTGACCTGTAAAATGAGATGTCAAATTGACTCCTGGGAAAGTCAACAAAACTTATTATTGACACGGACATCATAAGCAGGCCTGTCGCAAGAAAACCCTGCACCAACGGGTAACCTGCTGCATCAGAGGTCCTAGCACACTTGATCACTGCTATACCAGGGTAAGGAAGTCCTACCGTTCTTTCCTGAAATCACATTTTGGGAAGTCTGATCACGTGGCTGTGATCCTGCCTTCACACAGACAGAGCCTAGAAAGAGAGGCTTCAGAGATCAGAACAACTGAAAGATGCTTGCAGGAGGATGAAGGATCGTTTCAGGACTTCCTCGAGTCAGCAGATTGGGCAGTGCTCAAAGACTCAGCTGAAGATCTGAACAATTACACCAGCTGTGGACAAGTGTGTCCCCACCAAATCGTTCAGGGTTTTTCCAAACCAGAAGCCTTGGATGAACAATGAAATCTAGAATCTGTTGAGAGCCAGATCACAGGCATTTAAGTCCAGAGATCCAGATCACTACAAAAGAAGCAGGAATGACCTTTGGAAAGCCATCTCCTGGGAAAAGTGGAATTTCTAGACTAAAATGGAAACAATGAAGGATTCCAGAATGTGGTAGGATCTAAATGACATAACCTGCTACAAACCCAAATCCGGCGTAGTCAGAGACGGCAAACCTTCACACCCAGATTAACTCAATGCCTCCTACTCCCAATTTGACCATAAGAACAAGGAAGAGCCACCACTGAGCACTCCCATGTCTCCTGTTGATCCTCTCCTTGTCTATATCTGAGGATGACATGCGGGCCGTCTTCAGGAGCATGTGTCCAAAGAAAGCATCTGGTCCTGAAGGAATACCTGGCTGAGTATTAAAAATCTTGCTGACCAACTTGCCAATGTATTCATGGATATGTTCAACATCTTACTCCAGCAGGATGTGGTGCCCACCTGTTTCAGACATATATCAATCGTACTAGTGCCCAAGAAAAGTGTGGTAACCTGCGTAAATAACTATCAACCAGTGGCATGCACATCAACAGTGATGAAGATGTTATGAGAGGCTGGTGTTGAAGGCATATTATCTCCTGTCTGAGTGGCGACATGGTTCTGTTCCAATTCGCCTATCATAAGGACAAGTCTACGGTGGATGCCATCTCACTGGCTCAACACAAAGCCCTGGAACACTTAGACAGCAAAGATGTATACATCAAGATGCTCTTTTTTGACTACAGTTTGGAATTTAACACCATTATCCCCTCGAAATTGATTAGCAAACTTCAAGATCTTGGAATCAACACTCCACTGTGTAAATGGATCCTGAATTTCCTCACCTCCAGACCACAATCAGTGAGAATTGGTAAGAACATCTCCTACATCAGTATCAGAGCACCACAGGACTATGTTCTTAGCCCCCTGCTCTACTCGCGATACACCACGACTACGTGGTTCAGTATTACAACACCACCATCTACTAATTCTCTAATAATACCATGGTAGTGGGTTGTATAAAAAGGCAATAAGTTAGCATATAGGAGGAAGATTGAAAACTTGGTTGAATAATGCACCAACAACAACCTCACACTCAATGTCACCAACACCAAGGAGCTGATTATTGGCTTTAGGAATGGAAATCCAGAGGTGTATGATCCAGTGACATTGTGGGAATCAGAGGTGGAGAGAGTGAGAAAATTTCAGTTCTTGGGAGTCACTGTATCAAAGGACATTTCCTGGACCCAACATACTAATGGCATTGTAAAGAAAGCATATCAGAGCCTTTATTTTCTCAGGAGTTTGCAGGGGATTGGTATGACATTGGAAAACTTGGCAAATTTCTACAGATGTGGTGGAAAGTGTGCTGATCGGCTGCATCATGTTCTGGTATGGGTACCCCAATACCCGTGAGTGTAAAACCAAGCACCAGGTAGTGGACATAGTTCAGAATATCACAGGTAAAACCCCACCATCAAGAACATCTACAGGGAATGCTGGCGTCAGATAGCAGCAGTAATCATCAAGGATCCACACCACCTACATAAAGAGGTATAGGTCACATAAGACTCTCTGAACCAGGTTCAGGAACAGCTGCTACCCCTCACCAACATACTCCTCAACAACAAACTCAGTCAGAGACTTATTTATTTTCGTCCTTTATTGATTCTTTTTCTCTCTGTATTGCACATTCAGTTTGTTTACATTTGTTTACATGTGTACATTGTGTACAGTTTCTTTGTTCTACCAATAAGTGGTAATTCTGCCTCTCCCACAGGAAAAAGTACCTCAGGGTTGTATGTGATGTCATTTATTGACAATAAATCTGAATCAGGAGGACCTTGAATGATTTGGTACAGTCAAAAATGGAAAATCATAGTTTGATGAATAATTAATATCTCATCAACAGATGGATTGTTTCTTCCCTCATTCATTGGCTAATAGAGTTACTATGTCCTTTTGATGCTCATTGAAGTACTTTGAAATGGTCCATGACCCGCAACCATACATCAATATAGGAAGCTGAGAGTTCAAAGGCTGAGGGTATTTTGCTATTTTCTTGTTCATTAGGATGTTTATCATTTCTAAAAACGCTGTTCTTGCCACTGCTATTCTTGTTTTTATATCTATTTTGCATTTGCCATCAGATGTTACCCATGATTATGATTAATGTCATAAATTGACAGCCAGTCTGAGCACTACCAGGTCTCGGAGCCAGTTGAATGATAAGGAAGAGAGTTGCCCTTACAGTTGGTTTCATTGCAAGTTTCTCAATTGTAATTAAAGGCTAGAGAAAAAGCAATGCCTATAGTGAAACATAAAATGAAATCGATTGAAGTATTGCTGATCCAGATGTGTGTTTTAGTGATCTGAAACTGATTTGAAGTGGGTAGCTGAGTCAATCCACAATAATATTGTGAGAAGAGATCCATTTCCATCCTGACTCCAATGTTGTTCAATAAATTTAAAATTAAATATGAGCATTGTTCATTTCTCACTATCTTCCAGGAGATGCTGGCAGGCACTAACAAATTCTGTTTGACTCTTGTTAGTGGCTTAAGCTGTTCCAATATATTTAAAGTCTGATCCTTTTTGTGCATATAAACTACTGGCTATTGTGAACTATGCTCATGTTCGAAATGCAAAGCTACTGCACCATATTATTACAAAGTACAATTACCCTTCAGTCTATGCAAAGAACAGCTGTCACTCCTCGTAATCTTACTGCTTATGTGCACAGATAGTGACTTTGTAATTATAGTCATAGATTACTTTGAAATGTGCACCAAGTATTTGCCTATTGCACAGATTACTGACTTAAATACCCTGAATTTCTGTTTAAGTAGTATGCACTAATTACTTCGTGACTGAGAAGCAGATGACAAGTCACTTGCATGATGTTTGTGCCAAACTGGCCTTTTAGTATGCTATTTGAACGTACTTCCTGCTGTTTCCAAGTGAGAACTTTATCCTTTGTCCAGTAGCTGACAGTTTTGTTTAGAAGGATCAAAGTAGTGATCCTTTAGGTTAAGTTACTTATTGCCTGATAGCAGAAGACTAGCTTTGAGTAAAATCTCTGTGGTGGGCCAAATAACTGCATGTGTTAGCCAGACACAATACTATAATCCATTGCACTTCTGATTGAGTAGCAAACTGATGGACATTCATATATGTTTTTTTACACTGCAATTGCGATATTTTACCATTATGAAGTGCCAACCCAAAGCCGGCATTGGTCGTTCAGTCTGGAATGACCAAAACCTGCAAATTTCAATTTCAGTCCATTATTTTAAACAGAATACCAGCATTCCAGGAACAAAAGTGGCGGGATGTGTAACTTAACAGCATTGGTGTCTAATGTCACGTATAACACCGTATTTCACACCCAAAAAGTGGCTCAAAATATTCTCCTGGTTTTGTACGCCAGGTTAAAATTAGGATGATAATGGTGAGAGCATGGGAAAAAATGCGCACAATTTCTAAAAGAATGGGGGAATATGATTGTCATATCATACCAGATGCAGTGAGCTGGTTAAATTCTGTTGACCTCCTTAGAATTTATATGTTTAGAACACAGAACATTATGGCGCAGCACAGTACAGGCCCATGAGTACTTCTAAACTCTAAAGGATGGAGCCAAGCCTCAATTTGCCATTCTCAGGAGCCAATCTTCACCTTAATGTGCCTTTTTTTGTGTGTAAGGAGACAAAAATTGCAAACAAATCCAAGTGAAATTGCACCAAGGACGTTTCTAAACATAGTATGTACTCTACTCTTTCAGCATAGTTAAACTGCCATAGTATATTTAGGTTTTATTATGGATTTGCTTTTACCAGTATGTGCACAGGTTCTCCATGCAGAAGCAATCGAAGTAGTATGGTAGGTGGCCTAAAGTGTTTCTGACTAGCTGGCTGATTTTGGACTGTTTACTGCCGTGGATCAGCCCTTTGTTTACATAGAAAGGCACGATGCCAATGAAAGAAGTCATCTTATTGTGCCTTTTGTAACTGAGCCAATTAGTCATGATAGCCGATGGAGAATCTTGAAATGTCTCGCAGAAAATGTGGCAGCCAATTTGCAAGTGGCAAGTACAGAAATGGTTGAGGGATAAGTTCCCCAAAACTCCTCTGTTCATCAAATTTGTGTCGTGAGATCATTTGGGCTGTAGGAGATGGTAGTTGAAGCTAGTGTTTAATGTTGCAAAAGGACATTAGTTTTTCAATAAGCCTGTCTGAATGTAGTGTTGACTTCTTTAGAGTGGCCTGGAGTTCACAAGCCACTAGGTCAGAGGAGCAAGTGCTACCCTCATGATGCATCTAGCTCAATGCCTCAATGAGTGCTGAAGAGGCATTGAATACCATGACATGTGAAAACTGACTCCGTTTTACTTTTGAAATTTCTATAATAGAGGTTGTTAAAATCACATTCATGTGATTTTTCAATACGCGCAGTTCCAGAGATCAGTTACTCTAAAGGTCAAATTCATCTGCTTATAACTGAAAATCCGCTCGTGTCAGCTTAGTGATTTTGCATTTCAGTTTTTTTTTCCCTTGACATTCACAAATCTCCGATTCTCCAAGAACTGAAGAGAAAATCTCCCTGGCAAGAGTATAAAACAGAGGTGGGGTGGGGGAGCTATTTATGATCAACACGCATCCAATGGAAGAGGATAATGAACGGTGCTGGCATCTGGAAGACAAAAATAAACACTCATTTAATCAGTTCCACAGGCAGATCACCATCAAATCTCCTTGATCCTATCTTGAGGCACAGTTCTCCAGAGTTCTGCACACAGGAAGCAGTCGCACTGAGAGGGGATGTGTTCCTCTGCAACACAGCATGAGACCAGCCAGTCGTCGGTTCCGATCCACCAGCTTACATTTCAAGCACGGTGCGAAGAGACAATCCTGATAACTAACTGGGGGCTGCCTTTGGCTGTGGCTCTCTTTTTGCTTTGGCTCATCTATGCATTCATCTACCTGCCAGCTCTGGTGCATCGGTCGATGATGGAGAACACAATGAAAAATCTCTCGCAAGTTATCGAGCATGAACATGCTAGTCACCTCAACTCAAATTAGAAGACTAAAGTCTAATAGAAGCAAGGGAGAGGTTTGTGGGAGGGGTGACTGGGAATTATGCTTACCACTTCAATCTCGCAATGATGCCTTTACTTGGATGCTGAGTAATGCAATGCAGATTTAATATTGATTAGGTTGCAACCCGTTCAATGTTCAATTTTGGGCAAAGAGAGGCTAAAGCAGCATTGTGTTTGGAACTCTTGAACTTGGTCAAGCCTTCTATGCCACAATCCAATAGATTTCAACGGAAGATGGAACTGAAAGTATGAGATCTATGCCACAAATGGCTGAGGGAAGGAGTCAGAAGTATGTACTAATGGGGTAGTGTTTTCACTCTAATCCTTCATGGATTGGAACTCCCATGTGATGTAGTGACAATCATCCACTTTTTCTTTGGTAATGCGATTTTTCTTTTTGGAAGTTGTTCTTTCATAGTCTCACAGCACATTCTTGAACTGAACTAGGCAGTGTGGAAGATGGGAATAAAATAAAATCCTAAATTTAAGATTATTCATTCCCTGAGGATCAAAATTTAGTTCTCAGAAAACCTGCTGACTCTTTTGGTAGTAACTGCTATTCTACAAAGTTTGTTCAATTCCAATGGAAACTGTTATGCAATATTTTATCCTGATTTAAACTTAATGTGATAGCTATTGTTCCACAGGGAGAACCAACATTTTATTGTGTTGCCATTCTGTAACTATCCGCTTGACTTAGTTGATGTTTTTGACAGAAGCCCTTGGATTATTAGACTTTGGATTGGGGAATGAGTTATATGCTGATAGAACTATTTCACTCCATGTTTCTTCTCAAATGAAGCTTCTGCTTATTGAGGTTATGGAAAAAAAATAATAATTAAAGGGAAAAAGGCGGCCATCCTAATACTTTTGTCTACATTCTCTTCCTTCCACTAATTGCACCAAAATTACTTATTGAATGAAAGCTTTTCAAGGACAGATTGGAAAGTCCTGAGGGCAATTTATGTGGCCATGTAAAATAAACGTTCTTTATTTCTGACATCGAAGTGGGCACACTTTTTGCTACAGGTACTTGTAAAAATTTTCACTATTTCCAAGGCAGAGGGAGGAAACCTGATAGAAAGCAAATTAAAATATTGTGCTTTCCAATTTGCACAAAACCCCAAGGACTGGTGTTGAGTAAAACTGTTTTGAATCATGTTTGCTAATTTGTTGATTTTGGCGGTAATGTTCTTGAATTTTATTTTGTTCAGGAATACTCTAATTTATTCAATCGTTCAGGACATTGTTTTTCAACATATAACAAGTCCAGAGATTACTTCCTGAGTGTTTGTAATAATTTAACTTTTAAAGGCTGCTTCTGTCAATTTTACTTCAGTCTGTAATATCATACTTTCAAATGTTCCAAAGGTCTGAATTTTTTGGGCTCCACTCCTTGTAATCACAAGTATTGGAAGAAAAACATGTACACAGGATGAATGGGTGGAACTAAATTACTTTGACTACATTTTGGTGCTCTTCCATTACCTGTAGTTAGTATTCCAGAATGTGTGAACTTTGTACCTTGTGTTGGCCATCTCTGAGCTTCTCTACCATTCACCCAGAAACCCATTTGACAATTACACATTTTTTTCTAAAAATCTAACCCAATCTATTTTTCTGATTAGGAAGCTAGTGATTTTAATAGAGTTTGCTGGACCTAATGTGTAATCTTCCACCACTTTGTGTTGAAGATGCTGTTTGAATTGCACCTTGGCCTGCTTTCTGATAATTTATTAAACTCCGCAATTAGCCTTAGAAGTATAGATTTCAGTGGCCAGTGGGGAGCTCCCCATATAACACGATCTTGGGAAGGCGATGGTCCTCCATTCTGGAGACGTGACCTACCCAGCGCAGTTGGATCTTCAGGAGCGTGGATTCGATGCTATCGGCCTCTGCCATCTCGAGTACTCCAAAGAAGAGGTACAAGGACTGCCTAAAGAAATCTCTTGGTGCCTGCCACATTGACCACCGCCAGTGGGCCGATATTGCCTCAAACCGTGCATCTTGGCGCCTCACAGTTCGGCGAGCAGCAACCTCCTTTGAAGAAGACCGCAGAGCCCACCTCACTGACAAAAGACAAAGGAGGAAAAACCCAACACCCAACCCCAACCAACCAATTTTCCCTTGCAACCGCTGCAACCGTGTCTGCCTGTCCCACATCAGACTTGTCAGCCACAAACGAGCCTGCAGCAGACGTGGACATTTACCCCTCCATAAATCTTCGTCCGCGAAGCCAAGCCAAAGAATAGATTTCAATATAGGCATAATACATTTCCCTGTGTCTGTTCTGAGAGTTATCAGATAAGTGGCATGGTTGTCAAGCATTGCAATTTCACTGTTTACCTTGTGGTTGAATTATTCTAGACTAATGTACTCTGCCAGTTAGTGGCATTAATGTGAGTAGTGATTTTAAAAATTGAAACCTCACTTTTGTTTTGTCTCTCTGATGCAGAAATCTACAAAATAATTATCTCTTTGAATGCCCTTGCCCATTCCACATTAGTGAATTCTTCATATCATGGCTGAGAATAGATTTTACTCCTTGAAGTACTTCCTAATTCAGCAAATGTCAACTTTGAGCACTGATCTTTGTGAATATGTAATGTTGTATCTAGTCATCCTGTACAAAGCATTAAACTGATCCACATATTTCTGACTGGTATTTTATAATCTACCTAAGACTATCAATCCTGTTTTTTTTAGAGATTTACGTGTTTATGTGTGTGTGCATGAGAGGGGGGGAGGGGGAAAAGAGAATAGCTTTGTTTGTGACTTAAATATAGCATGTTTCATCAAACAGAAGGAGTAAATATTTTACTCCTCTTCCTGTGGTTTCTGACTTGCACAGACTCTCAGTCGAGCAACACCTTGGTTTTAAAATTCTCGCCCTTTTTCAGATTTCTGCATGCTTTTGCCTTCCCTGTCTTTGTAATCTCCTCCAGCCGTGTAACTTTCAAGGTATCCAATCATCTCTAATTCAGGTCTTCAACACACTCAGTTTTTAATCACTCCACTATTGGCAGCTATCCTTTCATTTCAAAGTTCCAAACCTCAAAGAACTTCTGCCTCTAAAGTTGTCTTCTGACTCCTTTCCTTAAACCCTTGATCATCAGTCCCATTAATGTGACTAATTGTCAATGTAAATGATAACATTTCTGTGACGAATCTTGGGTCAGTTAAAGGTGCTTTATTAATAGAAGTTGGTATTGGTCCAAAGGTAGAAGAGGTTTATTGCATCAGTGAGCTATTGTAGTAGACCGTCAGAATCAGAATTTATTGTCATGAAGATGTCACAAAATTCATTGTTTTACAGTAGCATTACAGAGCAAATATTGCTATAAAATTAGTTTAAAAATAAATAAATTAATGCAAAAGAAGAGAAAGTGAGGTAGTGTCTGTGATTCATTATTCATTCAGAAATCTGATGACAGAGGGGAAGAAATTATCCTTGTGCTGTTGGGTATTCATTTTCAGGCTCCCGTACCTCTTTCCCGATGGCAGCAGTGTGAAGAGGCGTGGCCTAGAGAATAAGAGGATGCTTTCTTAAGACACCGCATCTTGTAGATATCTTTGATGGAGTGGAGGCTGATGTCCATGGTGGCGGTTTTAGTTTTTTCCTGTCCTGTGCACTGTCTCCTCCGGGCAATGAGGCAACAAGTCAGAATACTCGTCACTGTACACCTGTAGAAGTTTGCAGAGTCTGGTGACATACCAAATTCCTCAAACTCCTCACGAAGTTTCGCTGCTGGTGAGCCGCCTTCGTAATTTAGCAAGGGCAGAAGTCTGGAAGTATCTGTCTAGTGCAGATTATGCAGTATGTGCTTTACACGTAAACTTGGAAGAAATTGTACAGGCTGTAGTTAAAATTGGCTCACTTAGTTTACCCAATGTAGCTACACATTTCAGACCAGTCAGTCCCATGGAAACAGTACTCCGGTATGTGAAACCGTTACAGACAAGTTATTTATATTTGCTGCATTATCTTAAGCCTTAAATTTCAAATGCTGATGGGATCATGGATAATAAGTCATTTTTCACAAGCACCTTAAATAAATGAAAAATCATCTGTTTATCCCGTGGGTGCTCTGAACTTGAGTAAATATCTGGATAGCTGAAAACAATTCCCAGTACATGGAGAGAGCTTGGGGCCCACCCCTCCAAAACTAACTTGAAACAGAAAGTAAAAGTGCTGAGGGAGAAGTCAATTGAGCTTTGGGCCTGACGTTTGATGCTCAGTCCTAATGTTTTCTTGTATTCATTTGAGATAGCGGTGCTTATTGTTCATTTTCAAATGCCTTACAGACATGACAACTTGGAACTTTTCCTTCGACGATGCATGTATATTATGGGTTTTTGTTTTACTCTTTGCTGCCTCTGGTGTGCATGTATTCTGATTTCAGTCAAGCTCTCTGATCAACTTTTCCAGACAAACACCATTTATTGAAGAAAGCTCTGAGTTAGCAGAAATGCTCTGTTGTTTGCATTTGCGCATTCAATGTTATTTGGATCTTCAGAGAGTGAGTATTGGGGGAAGGATTAGGAATATTAATCACTCACAAAGGCATTGATACTAAAGCTGGGAAAAATACGTTTGAGACAGTAGCAATAGGAAATATCCAGAAGTGGGATAATGAGAAAGATGTTGGCACATTGATTTGAATCAGGGGTGGGCAACTTTTTAATTTTTAATTTAGACATACAGCATGGTAACAGGTCATGACGGCCAACAAGTCCATGCGCCCAATTAACCTACACCCCTGGTACATACTCATGGGCCAAAATGGCTTGTTACCATGCCTTATGTCTAAATTAAAAGGCTGCCCACCCCCAGTTGAATCATAGATTTGTACAGCACAGAAACAAGTCCTTTTGATCCACTTCATCCAACCACAATGATTATCAAAGCTATTCCTATTTGCCTGCATTATGCCTATAACACTTTCTGCCTTTCCTACTCAAGTATTGGTCTAAACATTTTGAAAACATTACAAGTTATTATCATCTGATTGCACAAGTACAACCTGAAGAAACAGTGTTCTCTGGTCCTCAGACACACAACCAGACATAGCATACATACAGAAAAATTATACATAAGACAAGTGCACAAACACACACAGTTTCGTGCATATGAGAGTCTAGGATGGTTACTGTGAGCAGTTCCTCTGGTTGTTCAGCATTGTGACTGCCACGCTGGAAGAAGCTGTTTCTCAGCTGGTGCTGGCTCTGATCCTCCTCTATCTCTTTCCTGATGGGAGTAGCTGAAAGATGCTGTGTGCAAGGTGGTAGGGATCCTCAACAATTTTGTGTGTCTCTTCAGACAACAATCCCAATAGATCAAGTTGATGGGGGTGGGAGGAAGACCCCAGTGATCTTCTCTGCCACTCTTATGGACCTATAGATCGACCTCTGATCCAATTCTCTGCAGCAACTCTGATGCCACTGGCCAGGATTCTCTCGATAGAACTCCTGTAGAAGGTTGACATGATGGTGGCCGGTAGCTTTGTCTGCTTCAGACTTCACAGGAAATGCAGTTGCTGTTACACCTTCCTGTCAAGCGAGGAGATGTGTGTCTTGTTAAGTGAACTCCAAGAAATTTAGTGCTCTCCACTCTCTCCATTACCGAGTTATTGATTCGTTCCTGATTGTCCTAAAGTCCACAATCATCTCCTTTGTCTTGTCTATGTTGAGACTCAGGATGTTATTTTTGCATCATATCATGAGATTTTTCACCTCATCTCTGTTGCGAAATTCATCTTTGTTGCTATAAAAACACAATGCTAGAGAAACTCAGCTGGTCAAACTGTACTTTGTGCAGCAAAGATAAACATACATGACCAAGATTTTGGGTTTGAGCCTTTCCTCAAGATATCAAATCAAGTTAATCTTCAGATTATTGCAGATGAGGCCAACAATTATTGTGTCATCTGCAAACCTGATGACTCTGTGGATCTGGATTGGTGATCCATTTGTTGGTCAGGAACATCAACAGGAGTGGGCTGAGTACACAGCCCTGTGGTGCACCTGTGCTCAGAGAGACTGGTGTTATCTGCCTCCACCACCTCATTCGGCAGTTTGATCCAGATATTCACCATTTTCTGTGTGGGGTAAAAATGAATCTTCAGATCTTCTTTAAATCACTCACCCAAACCTTTGCCTCTTGTTCTAAACTTCCCTGCCATGGGAAAAGGATTCTATATATTGATCCTATATAAATCCTTTATAATGTCACCTTTGTATATTCCATTTAGAATCAAGTCCATCCAATTTCTCTTTACAACTACAGCCCTCAACTCCAAGCACTGTCTTGGTCTCTTCTGCACCCTCCCTATTGCAACCACATACTTTCTGGAGAGCAGTGATCAGACTGTACAGGATACTTTATGTGCAGTCTAATTTTATACAACTGCACCAGGACATCCCATCTCTGCATTGCCGCACTCTCGGAAGGCAAGTCTGTTGATAGCTTTGCTGTATCTTCAGCCTCACCTATTTTCACGTTGCTTGAATATTTGCCAATTAAACCATCTACATTCAATCCCAGCACAGATCTTTGTGGTACATCACTTTTTAAATACATTTACATAAATACAAATACATTTACTTTACATTAATACCATTTCAAACACATGTGGTATATATAAGAAAAAGAAAAGAATGAAAGAGAAAGAACCCCTCCCCCCTATAAACCTCCCACCCTCCCCCCTCTAACCCTCTTCAAAGCAAAAAAGAATGGGACAAGAGATCTTCAACAGGAGCACTCCTTACTGTAAGTATTCTTCTAATATACAGAGACCTTTAGGGGTGAGAGAGAATGTCTGAGATTCATTTAAATGTTCATACCCACAGTTTGTAAATATGGGCTCTATATTTTCCTAAATATATGATATTTGTCTCTTAAATTATGTAATTTTCTCAAGTGATATACAACTCCAAACTTCCACATGCCATCTCTTCATTCCCAAGTCTGTATCAGACTTCCAAGTTATAGCAATAAATTTTCTACCTATTGCTAAAGCAATTTGGACAAACTTCACTTGATAGATAATCAATTTTAACCCAACAAAAATAACATTGGATCCTGTGAAAATTTAACCCCCATTATTCATTCTAATAAATTACCTATTTCCAACCAAAAATGTTTAACCTTGAGACACTGCCAAGAAGAATGCAAAAATGTACCAACTTCCTGTCCACATCTGAAAGATAAATCCGAGAAAGTCTGATTCATTTTATTTTGCTTTTGTGGTGTCAAATAAAATCCAATGAATAAAATTATATTATTCCAAACTACCTCACATTTATTGCGGTTTTCATACTTTCTCTACACAACTCAATCCAATTGTACTTGTCTTTTTTTTTGGTAACAACCTATACATTACTGAAATAAATTTCTTTATATCACACAACAATGACTCCTGTCCCTGCTGGCAATAATGGATCTTGATAAAAATTTTCACGTAAAACTCTCATAACCTGATAATAACAAAATTTGGTACTCTCGCATATCTTAAACTGCTCCTTCATTCTTCCAAACATAATAAATTTCCCTGCTTCAAAACAATCCAGTCTGAGCACACAATATTGATCCATGAAAGAGAAATCCAATTAGCTTCATACACTTTTTCCTCTCTCCCTCTTCCTCCCTCCACCTCTTCTCCACCCCCCTGCAGGGGGCCATTCATCGTTTAATCACAGTATACAAAACTGCCGGGCAGAAGCGAGGGGGAGGCGGTGGTCCCGGCCTCAGCAGAGTGAAGCAGGCGGAGGCCCCGAGAAGCAGGCAGAGGCCAACAGGTTGGATTGCGAACAGGTATGGTCCAACCTAGGAGGGGAGGCAGGCCCCTCCAGCCTGGGTAAGAAACCTGCATAGGAGAAGGCCACTCCGATATAAAACCTACGACCCAAGGACCTTGCTGCCACATCCCAGCTTGCATGGCCACGGCACACGAACCATGGGTGTAAAGGGTGGGACCAGTACTGCGCTCACTGCACTCCTCCTATAAGCTCCTTTGCGCAAGCCCGAGGACATGTCCACGTCCTCCCCCTCAAAAGATGCTCACAAACTCAAGCTAGCATGCTGGAACATCAGAACCATGCTAGACAAGTCTGACAGCCACCAACCTGAACGTCGGTCTGCCCTCATCGCACATGAACTCCTCAGACTTGACATCGACATAGCCACTCTCAGTGAAGTCCACCTTGCAGATGTAGGCAGCCTCCAAGAACGCGGCGCGGGCTACACACTCTACTGGTCTGGCAAGCCTATGGATGAACGACGCCTATCTGGTGTAGGCTTCATGGTCAAGAACTCCATTGCCTCCAAACTCGCAAACCTCCCGACAGGCCACTCGGACCGGATCATATCCATGCGACTCCCCCTTCAAAACAAGCGTCGCATCACCCTCATCAGTGTCTATGCTCCAACCCTCCAGGCGGAACCAGCAGAAAAGGACAAGTTCTACACTGATCTGCGCAACCTCATTCAACGCACACCTACAGCCGACAAGGTTGTCATCCTTGGCGACTTCAACGCTCACGTTGGCAAAGATTCAGAAACCTGGCCAGGAATCCTGGGCAAGCGTGATGGCAAGTGCAACTACAACGGGCGCCTCCTGTTGGAGCTCTGTGCAGAACAGCGGCTTGTCATTACAAACACCCTTTTTCAGCAGAGGGACAGCCTGAAGACTACCTGGATGCATCCCCGATCCAAACACTGGCACCTCCTGGACTACGTCCTGGTGCGAGAAAGAGACAAACGAGATGTGCTCGACACCAGGGTCATGCCCAGCGCGGAAAGCCACAGTGACCACCGGCTTGTTCACTGCAAGCTCAACCTTCACTTCAAGCCAAAGTCCAGCAACAGTAAAGCCCCCAGAAAGAGGTTCAATGTTGGAAACTTGCAGTCAGATGAAGTGAGAGGAAACTTCCAGGCAAACCTCAAAGCAAAGCTCGAGGATGCAATCCGCCTCACGGACTCGTCCCCTGAAACCCTCTGTGATCAGCTGAAGACTGCCATACTGCAATCCACTGAAGAGGTACTGGGCTTCTCCTCCAGGAAAAACAAGGACTGGTTCGACGAAAACAACCAGGAAATCCAGGAGCTGCTGGCAAAGAAGCGAGCTGCCCACCAGGCTCACCTTGCAAAGCCGTCCTATCCAGAGAAGAAACGAGCCTTCCGTCGCGCATGCAGACATCTTCAGCGCAAACTCCGGGAGATCCAAAATGAGTGGTGGACTAGCCCCGCCAAACGAACCCAGCTCAGCACGGACATTGGCGACTTCAGGGGTTTTTACGAGGCTCTAAAGGCTGTGTACGGCCCCTCACCCCAAGTCCAAAGCCTGCTGCGCAGCTCAGACGGCAAAGTCATCCTCAGCAACAAGATCTCCATCCTCAACCGATGGTCAGAACACTTCCAATCTCTTTTCAGTGCCAACCGCTCAGTCCAAGAATCCGCCCTGCTCCAACTCCCTCAACAGCCCTTAAGGCTAAAGCTGGATGAGGTCCTCACCTGGGAAGAGACATATAAGGCAATTGAACAACTGAAAAGTGGCAAAGCAGCAGGTATGGATGGAATCCCCCCAGAGGTCTGGAAGGCTGGTGGCAAAACTCTGCATGCCAAACTGCTTGAGTTTTTCAAGCTCTGCTGGGACCAAGGAAAGCTGCCTCAGGACCTTCGTGATGCCATCATCATCACCCTGTACAAAAACAAAGGCGAGAAATCAGACTGCTGAAACTACAGGGGAATCACGCTGCTCTCCATTGCAGGCAAAATCTTCGCTAGGATTCTCCTAAATAGAATAATACCTAGTGTTGCCGAGAACGTTCTCACAGAATCACAGTGCGGCTTTCGCGCAAACAGAGGAACTACTGACATGGTCTTTGCCCTCAGACAGCTCCAAGAAAAGTGCAGAGAACAAAACAAAGGAATCTACATCACCTTTGTTGACCTCACCAAAGCCTTCGACACCATGAGTAGGAAAGGGCTTTGGCAAATACTAGAGCGCCTCGGATGCCCCCCAAAGTTCCTCAACATGGTTATCCAACTGCACGAAAACCAACAAGGTCGGGTCAGATACAGCAAGGAGCTCTCTGAACCCTTCTCCATTAACAATGGCGTGAAGCAAGGCTGCGTTCTCGCACCAACACTCTTTTCAATCTTCTTCAGCATGATGCTGAAACAAGCCATGAAAGACCTCAACAATGAAGACGCTCTTTACATCCCGTACCGCACGGATGGCAGTCTCTTCAATCTGAGGCGCCTGCAAGCTCACACCAAGACACAAGAGCAACTTGTCCGTGAACTACTCTTTGCAGACGATGCCGCTTTAGTTGCCCATTCAGAGCCAGCTCTTCAGCGCTTGATGTCCTGTTTTGCGGAAACTGCCAAAATGTTTGGCCTGGAAGTCAGCCTGAAGAAAAACTGAGGTCCTCCATCAGCCAGCTCCCCACCATGACTATCAGCCCCCCCACATCTCCATTGGGCACACTGAATTCAAAACAGTCAACCAGTTTACCTACCTCGGCTGCACCATTTCATCGGATGCAAGGATCGACAACGAGATAGACAACAGACTCACCAAGGCAAACAGCACCTTTGGAAGACTACACAAAAGAGTCTGGAAAAACAACCAACTGAAAAACCTCACAAAGATTAGCGTATACAGAGCCGTTGTCATGCCCACACTCCTGTTCGACTCCAAATCATGGGTCCTCTAACGGCATCACCTACAGCTCCTAGAATGCTTCCACCAGCGTTGTCTCCGCTCCATCCTCAACATTCATTGGAGCGACTTCACCACCAACATCGAAGTACTCGAGATGGCAGAGGCCGACAGCATTGAATCCACACTGCTGAAGATCCAACTGCGCTGAGTAGGTCACATCTCCAGAATGGAGGACCATCACCTTCCCAAGATCGTGTTATGTGGCGAGCTCTCCACTGGCCACCGAGACAGAGGTGCACCAAAGAAGAGGTACAAGGACTGCCTAAAGAAATCTCTTGGTGCCTGCCACATTGACCACCGCCAGTGGGCTGATCTCGCCTCAAACCATGCATCTTGGCGCCTCAAGTTCGGCGGGCAGCAACCTCCTTAGAAGAAGACCGCAGAGCCCACCTCATTGACAAAAGACAAAGGAGGAACAACCCAACACCCAACCCCAACCAACCAATTTTCCCTTGCAATCGCTGCAACCGTGTCTGCCTGTCCCACATCGGACTTGTCAGTCACCAAGAGCCTGTAGCAGACGTGAACATTACCCCTCCATAAATCTTCATCCGCGAAGCCAAGCCAAAGAAAGAACAAAACAGACACAAGGAGACCCAGATCCTTCACCATTTCAGACCTCTGCACTCTCTTACCATTACAATAATATGCTGATTTTTAACTACTGAAATGGATAATTTCATATGTTGACACCTCTTTACTCCATGCCATGCTATTTGCCATGCTCATTCATTATCCTATGTTCTTTTGAAGTCCTCTTCACAAATGTTACTACTAATCTTTGTTATCAGCATGCCTCCATCCAAATTATTCTCATAAATTTATAAAATGTTAATCCCCAGCACCAATCCTGATGCCATACCACATTCTAATTTGCCAACAAGAAGCAAGGCAGCACACTGGTTAGAGCAACGCTGTTACAGCGCCAGCGACCTGGGTTCTAAACTGGCGCTGTCTGGAAAGAGTTTGTATGTTCTTCCTCTGTTTGCGTGGGTTTCCTCCGGGTGTTCTAGTTTCTTCCTACCCTTCAAAGCATAACTGGGGTTGTAATTTAATTGGGTGTAATTGGGCAGCATGGGCTCATGGCCCAGAAGGGCCTTGTGATTGTGCTGTATGTCTAGAAAGTACTGACCTTTGAATACTTGCTGTTTCCGTTCTTCCATCCCTGTCATCATGTTAGCTCCTGCACCTTGTGTGTTTGTTTTCTGCAATAAACTTTGTGAGGCCTTATCAAATGCTTTCTAAAAATGTATTTATAGCACTTTCACTGGTTCTTCTTTATCAACAACTATGCTGCTGTTTCTGGGAGCCTCCTGCATGTACAATGATTGCTCTGTCTCTGATATCACTGCGAGTACAATAGTGGGATGTTTGAGAGCTTTAGTTGGAATCCTGAATGGTAATCATATCAAATGCCTGTGACTTGAGTGAAACTTTGAGAATAGATCACCTGACATTCAGTGAATAAAGTAAAAAAAATACTTGTACGTCATTAGAAATTCTACCCTAGAAATATTAAATAATGAAGTTTCTAACAATTGGAAAATATGAGGATTTAATTCAGGATTTTGCACATTTTGACATTAATTTTTTTTGCAGAAAACTCCAGTGATCCTGCATTGGAAAAATACAGTTAACGTCTTTCAAGAATACTAATTGATGTTAAATATTCTCAATATCTGTAAAGTTGAATGTAAAAATATTCACAGATGTTTATTTTCATGACAACATTTAAAAGGATTAATAAGAATTGACCTATATCGGAGCAATCTGGATCAGCACTAGGAGCCTGTGTAATGGTATTGAGATATTTGATTATAAATGGGAAAATTCTTCAACAGAATACTCTTATTGAAACTATGGTGTAAAAGCACAAATTGAAGGTTATTTTGGGTTATTGATGCAGAACTATTTTTATAAAGAGCCTGACACATTCCAAGCCACCCCACAAATGTACTTTCAAGGTCATATGAACAGCTTGCAACTGTCACAATATATTGACAACTGTGATCTTCAACTCATTGATATTCATGATCAGAAAACTGCTGACAGGGAACCTTCTTAATCTGGACAAAATGCTTTCAAAACATCTCTGGAATCTCCATCTGTAATATTAAAAAGATTATGCCATTAATGGTATGCTATCACACTGAGGTTTAATTGACCCATAGCAAAGATGCAATATTTATTCTTTTTAATTTGCCTGCGTTAGGGTTATTTTTCACTCACTTTAGCAAAGGGCTAAACTGCATGCAATTCAGTTTTAGCCAGAAATCTATCTCTATTTCCTTTTGGGATAACCTCAATCACAGAAGCCAGCCCCCCACAGCCATTTCGATTCAGTCCTTGTGATGTCAAGACACGACTGAGAATTCTGTACCCCAAAGACTGCTGGATTAGATGTATCGCAGTTGTATTACTATAGACGTGTACTCCAGAACTAGTTGTGCCTCTACCCATGTTGTTCCAGTAAATTAAAACTAGTTTCATTATGACAGTTATGAAAGTTGTGAACAGAGTATACTGGAGCAAAAAAAGGCAAATCCAATCCAATTACCTCTCAGCCACCAGCAAAGTGATTCAATCTTTCATCCACATACCTCTGCCCAATTTGCATTTCATCATGACCACTTGATCCTGAACCACAGCACACCTTTGGTCCAGATAGAGCAGTATTCCATGGGTGAATTGAGAGTAATTGTCCATACTATTAAGAAGCTTGACCATTCATTTCACTTAATTAGCATCTGATCAACCCAAAAAGACCTCTATCAGAGTGGATAATAGCTGTCCCAGCTACACAAGGAACTGGAGTGGCTAACCCAAGATTCTCCAACAGCACGTCCCAACTGTGACCTCTACAATGAAGAAGGCCATTGGCAACAAGTGGAATCCCAACATCTGCAAGTTCCCTCCTTAACTCACAAATTAGGGCAAATTAATAAACACTTGATCACAGCTTTTCAATTGCAGCACAAAATGCTGGAGGTTTGGTATTCCAGACTCCAGGCTTAGGCAGCGGAAGATATAACCACTAGCAATGGTGAAGCTGAACTCTGAATTGGGCAAGGAGAATGTGAGAGAGAAAACACTTGTGCTCAAATAAGATGCACAGAAGGTACTGTACAAGATGAATAACTATCATGATGTACTGTTTTTTGTTGGTTATGCTGTTAATCTGATGGAACCTTGTGTCACAGGAATGTGGAAGATGTGTGCCGATTTCCTGACCTTCCCGCTCGGAGACCAATGACCTACCAGGCCAAGCAACTAATTGCTCGGGAGATTGAGCTGGAAAAGATGAGGCGTTTGGAAGCCTTCCTCAATGCACGAAACACAGAGAAGGTAAAAGCTCCTCAGATTGCCCTGCTGGCATTGAGATCAAGGGATCAGTGGTGCAGATTTTCCAGAAAAGTGATGGTAGTTCTGCTTGCCACTGGCATTATCCCTTCTAAGTTCCATGAATTTGGGATTCCTGCTGTTGACTGTCCAGAGAAGAGGTTAGAATCTTCTTAGCAGCTCTTCATCAGTGTATGCCCAGTTGAGAAGTTGTGGAAATACTTAGACCCCAACCTTCCAACTGAAAATGAGAAATATGCATTAAAAACCTATCATTGGGGGAAAGGTACATGACCCTAAAGACGAGCACTCAGTGGCACAAGGACATCTTCTTCCCCGCTGCCATCAGATTCCTGAATAATCTGAACCAAAGACACTGCCTGACTTTTCATGCAATGTTATTATTTTATTTTTTATAATAATGTCGTAAGATGGTCATAATTTATATGTTTGCTCTATGATGTTGCCACAAAACACTGAATTTCATGACTTGTTCATGACAATAAATTCTGATTCTGAAATTTGAGTTAATTTAGATTTATTTAATTCATTTAAATATTTAAACAGTGTTTGCATTTTGTCTTATAATAGTACTTCAAATACATTTTAGCATTTGTTTCAATGTTTGTAATAATTCTTAACTGCTTTTGCATGGTGGAACCATTCAACATAGAGACAGTTTTCTAAGGCAGGAGGTATGACGTGTGAGGTCTATAAAGTTTTTTCTTTGTGCGTTTCATGTTCCCATCTGTCTCCCATTCACTCCCCCATACCACATCATCTTCCCCACCATCCCCACTGTGATCAGATCTGCATGTGGAAAGCCTTGTCTTGTGGCAAGTCATCACCACTGAGCTTGGATCCTACTTTGAGCAGCAAGTTTGCCTTCAGAGATCCACATCATGTAGACACAATCTTTTTTGTAAAAGCCAGTGGTGAGCTCTGAAAGCTTGGTGCTAAATGCAAGTAGTTCAGTATTGTAGGAATTCCAAGAGTGTGGGAAAGCACTGTATAATCCTTTCCATAGTGTGCAAAATTCACAATGGAGCACCAGACCATTCTGTCCACTGCTCTATGCTAATAGTAAGTCACCTCCTGACCTGCTTCATCTCTCCCATTCATATTTCTATTTCTTGTGTGAAAATCACTTTAAATGTGCCCAAATGAAATTTCTGTTCCATGGTAGCTGGGCTGGTGAGAAACCAGGTTGCTTGTTCTTAGAATTCGCGAGGACTGGAAGGATATAATTATAAGGAGAAAGTGGATAGACTAGGTTTATTCTCACTGGTATGTAAGAGGCTAAGGATGATCTTATAAACGTTTAGAAAATGATGAGGAGAGTAGATAGAATCATTCTTCCCCCAAGGTGTAGGGAGTCTAGAGCTTAAGGGTACGTAAACGGTGAGAGAGAATATGAAATGTTTTTCATATGATAAATATCTGGAGCAAGCTACCATAGTGGAGTAGATATAATTATAAATCTTAAAAGACATTTGGACGGGTACTTGGAGATGAAAGACATAGAGGGATGTAGGATAACACAGATGCATGTGATTAGCATCACAGTTAGATAACAAAGTGACCTAGAAGTGCCCACTTCTGAGCTGTATGTTTCTTTGATTCTTTGAGATGTTGCAATGGTTTAAACTGACGGCTTTACATAAGGAGAGATGTTCTTTTTCTTTCCAGCCCTGCTTCTGTTGGGATGTGGATTTTAATGGTTCCCAAAAGCAATCACATTAATTTTCTCATCCAACAATGTTTTGTATGTGTCACTAGTGGTGCCAGGGTATTTAAGCTTGAAGGGTGGAGAGTCCAGAGATGGAACAACAGGTCAGATGCACTCCATCATGTGCCTGACCTCCCGTGCTTTGTAAATGAAAATGCGGAACTAGCAAGCACATTGAATGATTTACTGTGTGCCTGTCATGACAACAGAGCTAGGCATTTTAAAGAAGCAGATATGGAATTGGGAATAACATTAAATTAGTACAAGTTAAATAATGAATTAAAATAATGTCAATAAAGAGTGAGAAATTAACAGGACAAGATGGTTTCCATCACAGGACTGTAAAATAGATGAAAATGTTTCAGTCATTGTAATCTTTCTAATTTCACTCAACTGAGAGGTGGATACCAGCAAATTATAGACAAGTTAGGCTAATATCAGGTGTCAGGAAATTGCTGGTCCATAACTAACAGCAACGACAACTTGCATTCATGAAATGCTTTAAATGTTGTAACACTTTTCCATGGTGAATTGCAGGAGTGCTAACAAAAAGGAAATTGTGCTAAACCACAAAAGGAGATGCAGTCAGAAGACAAGTGATTTATGAAGTAGCAAGGTCTTAAAGGAACAAAGACAGATGAGGGGTGCAATGATTTAAGGGTGAAATGTTGCAGTTACAGCTATAGATAGTTGAAGGCACGGCTTTCAAATGTGGGACAATTATATTAGGGCATGCGTTCAAGGTGCTAGATTTCTTGGTTTATGATGATGTGAGAAATTTGAAAACAATAACTGCTTAACCAGGATCAAAGTAGAACATGGGTGAATGGGACTTTTCACATAAACATCCTCCCTCTACCAGTTTTGAGTTCCAGGATCATTACTGAAACTTTTTAATGATGGGAATGTGTATTTATTGACCAATGAGTGTGTCTGGAGTTGACCAGAGAGAATTTCCAATTAAGACATAATTTTAGTTACAGCCAATAAAAAGTTAAAAGGTAAATTATAAAAGAGAGTACATTTCACTGGCTGGAAACTGTCAGACATCAGAAAGGAATAATTCATTTCCCTTTTCGCAACTTCACTATTTTGGGGAATGGGAATTTTCCAGATATTGTTCGGAGTATTCCACAAATTCGGCGACAGCCGGCCAAAGCTTCCAGTTGTCATTCACTCACCAGCTAATCCAAGTTTTTAAAATTGTCATTTGGTTCTGTTCATGGCTTTCATCTTTTGATGAAATTAAACTTCATGTTTCACTCCAAATTATAAACATCCCAATCGCTCCCTGCTTTGAATGTCTATGGTTTTATTGCAAAAAATAACCACAGAGCCATTTTTTTTTAAATTAGCACATTAAACCTACCAGGTGATTCCAAAAGTAGGATGAATTATCAGCTAATTTCAAAGAGAATCAATTGCTGAAACGTGTATTGGTGGTTGTGTTAGTTTAAAGGGGCTGGGTGGACATTTAATAATGCCCTTGAGATCCAAAGAAGAAAATGATAAGATATATTCACATTTCTAAAATAAACTACTGTTACCATGTCATTTTTTTACTAAAGAAATTTCTTTAAAATCCTGTGAATGAATTGGAAACATTTATAAAAGCTGTAACTTTTATTGTGCAGCCTAACTGATCAAAGAAATATTGTGACTATTAAGAAGTATAGGCAATCAGAACAAATTTCAATTTACACTTGCTACAGTGAGAAGGTTTCTTCTATGAGCAGTCTAGCAAGTCAACTCTAACATGCATACAGTTGTTGTCCAAAGCGGAAGAGAGCACAATTACAGAGAATAGAGTTACAATGAGAAAGATCAATCAGTACATCGCAAAGGCAGCATGTTGTGGGTTGATCCAGGAACTCTTGACTGTGGGGGAAAAAGACATTTTTAATCCACACTCATGAACCTTCTCTCCAATGGTCTTTTGGTACGTTAGTTGCTGTTCAACAGGAAGTATAGATGGAGTTGACAGAGGCCTATGCAATGATCTGAGTGCATTCACTGCCTTTTGCATCTTCTTCCGATCCTGGGCGGAGCAGCTTCCTTTCCATGCCTGGTTGCTTTTAATGGTGCTCCAGTAGAAGTTCTAGAGGTGTACATGGGACATGCTGAATGTCCTTGGCCTGAGTGTAGTTGTTGTACTTTCCTGACTGTTGCATCAATATCATTGATCCAGGTCATTGGAAATGTTTACTCCTAAGAACTGGGAGTCACCACTTCAGTGCCATTGATGTGGACAGGGGAGTGGGCTCCACTCCTGCCCATCTGAAGTCTAAGATCAGCTTCTTTGTCCCACTAATGTGAAGAAAGACATTGTTATCTTGGCACCAGGCCACTCGTCACTAAATCTCCTTCCTGTATTGGATCTCATCATTATTTATTTGGTTCTGACAGTGGTGTTGTGTGAATTTTAAGATGGAGTTGGAACGATATTTGGCTGTACATTCGGTGGTGCAGAGGGACAATAGTAAGGGTATTAACTAGGATTTGGATAACTATTCAGTCCGGCAATGGAGAGGAAAATTACTTAGATGTAAAAAGAAAAGGGTGGTTTGATGTTCTTACAATGGCTTGAGGGTTTTTTTACCAGTGCAGTTAAATATAAAGTTTCCATCAGTGGTGCCACTGTTGTAGAACTTTCAGTAACTTGTCAGGTTAAGGGTTAACCATCTATTCAGCACATAATTCTCTTGAAGTGGAGTTTTTTTCCCCTAGGATGTACTATGCCAAATTAATGAGGCCTTTAGAGATTGGTACCAGAAGCTACAAAGTGTGGATTCAGAGTTAAAGGTGAAATGAGTCTTTGGAGAATAATTGTTTATGTGATAAAGGAAAAACAAATCCCATTAATCAGCTAGTGAAGGCCATCATGATAAAGTATATGTACGTATCTCAGGGTAGTTCAAAATAGTTGCAGAGAAATGGATTGGAGATCAATCCACAGGACCATAAAAGTGGCAGAGAGGATCACTGGAATCTCCCTCCCTTCCATCGCCATGAGCTACCAGGATTATTGTCTGAAGAGGCCATGCACAATCATCTTGGATGTGTGCAGGGAAGACGGACCCCATCTTCCCTGCACACAGCACCTTTTATCTGCTCCCATTGGGAAAGAAGAGATATAGGAGTTTCAGAGCCAGTACCACCAGGCTGAGAAATAAGTTCTTCCCACAGGCAGCGAGAACAACCAAAGGAACTACTCCCACTACCTATCCAAGACTGTCCAATTCACAAAACAATATTTATTTGTATAAATGAAGTACATGTCCTGTATAAGTATTGCTTGTATCTGTGTTATGTCTGGTTGTGCGTCTGCATGTTTTGCACCGAAGACTAGAGAATGCGGTTTCATCAGCTTGTACTTGTACAATCAGAAGACAATAAACTTGACTAAATGTGGAGAAGATTAAAGTTTTAAATGTTCCCTGATTCATCATTCTCTTGTTGCTGGGTGTGACTGTTGGGTTTGACATCTTGACCTAATACCCTCTTCATTACATCTCTGCACCACCACTCATTCATTAATTCTGCAGGCATTCTGACAAACTCCCATCCTCTATTCTGTTCAAACTCGAGCTCTGTTCAAACTCTAGGTGTCTCAGATTTAAAAGGCTTCATCCTTATTTGCTTATCTCTTGAAAGCCTTGTCTTCCACTGCTGATTATCAGTGTAAATCCATTCCTTTTTTACCCAGCCCATTTACGAGTACTATTTCAACCATGAGTTATTAAGTGGACCTCCATACTTGAGCTCTCCAACTCTCTCTTGTTATTAACATCTTTTTGCCTTCACTATGCCTTTGATTACCACTCCTGATATATTTCAGCTCGGTATCCAGTTGCTCAAGTTCCTCAAAACATTTTACCATGTTTTTCTGATGAGGACTCCATTGTTAAACCGTAACAGATCTTATTGATATGCCTTTGGCCATTAGTCATTATCCTGTTAATTTTTAAACACTACAGAACTGGGAAAGCCTTTGTGGCGATTGGATTCTGAAAATGTTCCTTATTCCTATGGATTTTTTTCTTGTTTTCAGGAAACAGAAATCAACAATAAACCAACAGTAAGCAAGAAAAATTTGACATCTTGTGTAAAAAAACATGAACAAAGACTGGAAAATGTTCTCAAGTCAGTAACTGTGAAAGAAGAGGTAAAACTTGTCAATAATAATTCAGAATTGAAAATGTTGTGCCCTAGAATATTAAATTGTATCTCCTTCAACGTTGCAGCACAGATCTCTCTCTTCCAATTCCAGCCTCTTGCACATCCATTGACAGTGTGATTTCAATTACCGGAGTCCCAAACTCTAGAATACTCTTGCTCTGTTATCAGTCCCAGTATCATCTATGTAGCATGATGTCAGAATTTGTTCCATTGTGCTACTGTCGATCATCCTAGAATGTTTTACAACTTTAAAGATATTATGTAAATCCAGTTTGAGGGAATAATTTGCATATACTTCCCTTTTCTGGAGAACCATTAACCAGAAACTCAACTGGATCAGCATATGGATAGTGTGGCTAGCGAAATGGTCAGAGACTGGATGAGAGGGACTAAATAACTATGGCAAGGGGCTCGCCTGACTACTCAAGCCTTTCAACTATCCACAAGTTACAGGTCTGATGGAATATTCGCCACTTGCTTGGTTCGATACAGTTTTGACAGTATCCTAGACCAACTTGAACAAAACGATATGCTTGATTGGCTCCCTATTCCCTTCCCCACCTACTGATTCTCTCCACCACCAGCACTTGGTGCTGTGGAGTGTATCAACTTGTACTCCAGGTGCTATCCTGATGGCACTTCCCAAGCCTATGTCCTCCGCCACCAACAAGAACAGAGCAGCAAGAGCATGCTACCTCCTGTATGTTCCCCTCCAAGTATCACACCAACCTGACTTGTTATTCCTTCACTGTGGCTTAGTCCTGAAAGACCCTTCCCTAAAGCACCTAATAGTATGAGTGACAGAAGGATGCAGTGGTTCAAGGATGTGGCTTATGTGTACAGAACTGTGGGTGTAAGGTTGAGCTTTCCAATCATTTCAACTCCCCCAAACATTTCTGTTACAGCCTATCTGTCCATAGTCGCATCCTTGTCAGGGTGAGGCCAAATATAAACTTGAAGAACAACAAATCATCATCCTTCTAGACAGCCTTAATCCTCAAGGCCTGAGCATCAGTTTTTCCAACTTTAGGTACCCCTAACCTCCATCTGGTGCCACCGTTTTCACCTCTTTACATATTCCTGTACGTTTTTTTCTCTCTTCCCCCTGCCCACACCAGTGGCCTCTCCATCTCTCACACCTCTGTCCTATACCCTATCATCTTATCCCGTCCCCCAGGTTCTGTTCTCTTTCTCTCTCCCCCCCGCTTTATAAACTTAATATCACTCCTTTTTCTCTTCAGTCTTGATTCGAAACGTTCACTGACCATGGATGCTATCTGGCCTGTCTAAAGAATTCTTCCAGCAGTTCTTTATTTGCTCAAGATTCCACCATCACCAATTTTTGTGTTCCTCATGATTAAAGATGCTGTTTCTTTGCTTGTAAATGTAGAACAGCAGAAATTAAGTCCGTTATTACAGAGCAAGCTTTGGGATATTCACTGCTTCAAGAACCTAATTCACAAAACATTTATTTTTGTGACTTGCTTTGTCTACTTGCTGGGTGTATCTGAGTTCACAACTACTAATTTCCTAATTAAATAAGAGATTTAAGTCAGAGTTTCCACTCTTTAAACTATCATTGAGTCTGATAAAATGATGTTAACGTGCACTGGAAGAAGTGTTCTTTCTCATCACTTGCAGTGTGTGGGTATCACGAGCACCCTGCTGTTGGCCTTGAGAAGTGATTAGGCTGGGACCTGCCTCAGTACCTGCTTATTACCATTTACTGCAACTGATGTCACGAGTCTAAAAGGACAAAAGTCAAGTGTGTGTCAGCCAGTCCAGGAAAGGATGGTCGTTTTGCTCCTCCCTGATTGACATGAGGGGTGCAGTGTGATATTTATAATGCCAATCTCAAAGTTTCATCATCACTGTCTTATTGAAATCCAATAAACTTTATTCAAATTGACTGCAGATGAACTTTGTGAAGTACCTGACTACTGGAGTTTTCAGACCCTGGATGAATCATGTTAGTCTGTTAGCCCATTGACTTGATTTTAACTTTTCCGTAAGTGTGACTGGGGTTTGTTGATTAATCATCTGCTAACTTCTGCTTTGTTCCCTTGTATTCTTTCATTTTGGATAGCATTATTTTATATTCAGTTTATTATACAATTTTTCAAATTATTAATTTAAGAAAAAATATTGATTGAAACTAATTTTAAGGGATCCTGTGAATCAAGCTTGTCTCTGGTTTTCACTGAAGCACTTAAGTCTCTTTTAATTTTCCCCTAGGTTTCTCGGGGATTTAATTTTATTAATAAAATCATGAAAATACTGAGATCCTTTGGAGGTTAGCTGATGAAGGACACCCAGGTGACAGTTCCGGCTGGGAATATGGGCCCGCAATGATAATATATGTGAGGAACAAAATCATCTCATAGATAATCCCATCTAAAAAACCTAACCCCAAGATTGTCCAATTCTTTTTTTTTTAAATTTTTTTAAAGTCAGAAAATGGACCTCATGGTGCCATATCCCTGCTGACGATCTTTACCTATTTGTTCTGGTGATTACAATCTGTTCGGGGATATGTGATAGTTGGCTGATGTGCCATCAGGAATTAAACAACTAATCTAGCGAGCTGCAACTTGCTGAGGAGGATATCAACATGTTCATGCCAAGGACCCTGCCTGTGAAGTTTACTCAGGAGGCTGAGCTACCCTGCTGTCTCATCCTAGAAAACAACACTTGGAAAGATTATATATCTATCAATCCATGTTTTACATTCACTCTCCTTGCAGCATTTTAATATTGACCTTAATATTCAAAACAACCATTTCATATTTTAACCAGGATCCCACAAAAATGTGGTTTTAATGTGGGGGGGTTTTTTCCCCATTTTTCTCCTTTTGACAAGAACACTTTCAATCTTTCCCTTAACCCTGCTCTATCCTCATGGCTGGTCTGCTTGCTAAACAATTTTCACATCAAAGCTCAGGAGATTGTTTCACTTTTTTTGATTTTTTTTTGGGGGGAGGGGGAAATATTTGATATTATAACAGCTTTATAATGTAAGTTATTGTAAAAGTGCATTCATTTCAAACAAGTGACTGAATTTCTTCCTCGCACTCAATAATGTGACACTGGAATCTCCATTAATATTTAAGATTTTCTTCTGTTGATAATATTTTTCATCCCAAATTATGGCAAATGCATAGGATCAGTAATATTTGTATGTGTACATTCTGCTGTGTTATGTAACCATAATGGGATGAGACCACTTTGGAGTTGCTCTACATTTGGTGCACCATTGCTATATACCTCTAACTGCTGGATGAAGCTGGGGAGATGGCCATGTGGCTTGTGTAGGCATCCTTTGTCAAATATCCTATCCAAACTACAATGATCTTGGAAAACACCAGGTCAGTTAATTCTGTCTGGATAATTTAATCTGCATTCATTCTGCCATGAGCACATTATGTAACACCATCTGAACTGAGTGCACTGAGGTCGATGGAGCAAGAGCATACTAACAACTGTGTTTTAGGGAGAGCAAGACCTCTCTTGAAGCATTGGTTACGCGTGAGAAAGATAAAGCTAAAATACTGCTTTAGTTTAACCACATGACTCTCCCTCTCAGTTAAGGTAGTCATCCTGCTTGTGTATATTCACTGACGCCAGCCTTAATTACCTAAATCAGCCTCCCTCTCAGTCTTCAGCATGACGTGCAATATTTTATTTCCACAGAAAAAGGATTAGCTTGGAATAAGTTATGTCCTAACCAATTAAGATAATTGTGTGCAGCAAGAAACAAGCTGCTGGAGGAAGTGAGTAGGTCAGAAGGATCTGTGGAGGCAGAGAGATAGTTGACATTTTAGGTCAAGACCCCGCATCAAGATAATTTTCTGTCCATGCAAGCAACCACAGGTTAATGAGAGAGTGCTCCTCTCCCCCTGACCTCATTACCCATTGGAGTGCTGCATCCAAGTATCAAGTGCAATCTGAGGTCCAATAAGGAACTCTCATCATTGCGGCTGAGGCCAGGGTCATAACTCTCAGTAAAGGTATTCAGCCATTGGCAGAGATATTTGCAACCTAATTTGTTTGTGCTGCAATTTTAATGTTTGTTTATTGATAGCAGCTGAGCCTTTTATTCATATTATATAACTCAAATGTATCCAACCTCCAATTTTGTGTTGTTTTTCAGACTGAACGAGACTTCTTTGGACGGCGAATGAACAGAAAGAAGGTTGTTTCAACTTCGACAGGTAGCCTCACATAATTACCTTTTCCCTCATGAACACAGCCAAATGTCTGTATCAAATTTCATTGGTCTCTTAATGAAGCATAACTTTTGACCAGGTTCTCAACCTTTTAGAATTGACTTGAACTCTCAAAGATTGTTAAACTTTGACACTGAAATCCAGGCAAAAAATCGTAAGGACATTAACCAGATGTGTGCTTGCTTCAGTTTTCTTTGAATGTTTTTGATTTATTGATGATGTGAGATGCTGTTAAAAATTAAAAGTTTGCGAAGGCTCTTTGGAGAAAAACAAGAGGCCAGGACTAGAAACCTCTTGGAAATTAGCTCAACCAAAGTTGGAAGCACGTGATGCTGGTATTTTTTCCTTTTTCCTCACTGTATAAGGAATTTGGAATCGTAAAATAATTGTATTTTGGTGGGTGGTATTAATTTACTGAATCATATAGGAGAGAGGCCATTCAACCCATTTGGCATACCATAATAATAGACCATCTCAGTTACTCCAACTCCCCTCTCCATGTCCGCTAGCCTTGAATATTTTTCATTTGTAACGATATTTAAAGTTACCCTTTGAGAATTCTGATTGAATATGCGTTCACTACTCTTTCAGGTAATCCATCCAAAATTGTAACCCACTGTAAAAAAAAATACTCTTCCATCTGCAAGTTTCTCTTTGCCTACTCTCTGAAAATTTTGAATTTTTAAATAAAGCATATTTGAAAAATAACATTTTCACATCTGTCCCTCAAATAAATTGGTACCTGATTGAAAGCTGAGCTGCAGGTCTGGTAGCCAGCATCACTGCTGTCTTCAGCACAGCTTGATCAGTGGAGCCATTTTGGAGTCTGGAAATGATTCAGTAACAGTTGTTCAGAGCAGTGCGCATTACTTTCACTATCTCACTGTTTCCATGGCAACATTACTTTTTTTCTTCCCAGCAAAATGAAGTTTCTATAATAGTCTGTGGGGCTGATTGTTCAGTCAATGTCTCACATACCAAACAGGCTCATTTACTGAATATTCCGAGCTGTTATTTAGCATTATGTTGCTTGGAAGATCTTCCTGAATACCTTTTTCAGGGCAATATTCTTATATTTCAATTTATAGATATCAATGGCTTTGATTATTGAAAGCCAGCTGTCCTGCAGATATCGTGTTACTGATATGAGTTAGACTGAGATAATGAATTTCTCTCCCCCCCCCCCCCCCCTGCCCTGTATAGAAAAATCTGGAGAGCAGACTGCATTTCCTGATGTTCCTTCTCAATATTAAAAGTGGTCCAAAGCCCTGCCTTCACTTTTACCTCCTGGAATTCCTCAGTCCCAGGAACCCAAAACTGGAACTGCATTCATCCTCACACTCCAACCAAGTTAAGCCTTTAAAACCTTAATGATTCTTCCCATGCCATCACAATAATGCTGGAATCTACCGGGATCGTTGTCTGAAGAAGGCGCGCAAAATCACTGAGGACCCCTTCCACCGTTCACACAGCATCTTTCAACTACCCCCGTCGGGGAGGATAGACAGGAGTATCAGAGCCAGCACCCCCAGGCTGAGGAACAGCTTCTTCTAACAGGCAGTGAAAATGCTGAAGGACCTGCTCACACTAACCATCCAAGACTCTCATTCGCACAAAACATTATCTCTTTATTTATTTATTTATATTAATAGATAAAATACTTTTCCTGCAAATGTATTATTTGTCTGTATGTGTTATGTCTGGTTGCATGTTTTTGCTCCGAGGACTGGAGAACACTGTTCCATCAGGTTGTACTAGAAGAATCAGATGACAATAAACTTAACTTACTACTGGCTTACTTACTTTATTTTTTTCTTTACACTTGCATTTAAAAATAAAACACTCCTGCGTTTTCATTCTGTGCCATTTGGAGGCAGTTTGAATGATGGACCCAGCAAGAATGTCGAAATACATTCTCTTTTTCACTTTTCTAACTCGCAGATTTTCTGGATGTTTTTTTAGTCTGGTTCTTGCTGTTTATATTATTGATGCACAACGTCTCGCTGTAATCTGGAGTAACTAGAGAATCTTTTTGCCTCGGTGCATTCAATCATTTTTGACTGCAGATCAATGGGCAGAAACATTTCCTTTCTCTTATAAGGAGCTCACAACAACTTTGGCTTTAACATCATTATAATTCTTGAGTTGTGCTGTTTTCTGTGTGGATTTTATGTGAAAGAATTCAATTGAAAATGGGATAATGACACTCCAAATTAATTTTGGAGTTGCCCTTATAAAATCAGTCAAATAAAACTACTTTCAATCCATTTGCTTCCACTTGCTAATTTTGGGTACTTTGAGTGGACTGGCAATGTAGCAGTCAAAATACACAAATAAATTACATTAGCTGGTGCATAAGAGGTAAAGATATATGACTGATATTTTGGGCCTGAGCCCTTCAAGACATGAGTAAAAAGAGTCAGGTATCTACATTAAAGAAAAGGGGGAAGAATGGGAGGGGGGAGGAGTACAGACCAACAGACAAAAAGTGTTACTTGGGTATGATGAGAGGAAAGGTGAGAATTGATTTTGGTTTCGAAAGGAAACAGGGAAAAGTGAAGAGAGAGAAAGAGGACAGCTAGAGGAAAGGGGAAAAAAGATAGGGGTGTGGGGGGGGGGGGTTAACAGAAACTGGAGAAGTCAATGTTAATGCCATCCAAATGGAGGGTGCCCAGATGGAAGATGGGGTGTTGTTCCTGCAATTTACGGGATCATAGAATTAAAATTCCACTGGGCAGGACGGTTTATCTATGAATTTCTCTTTCCCTTGATCGTTGGATTTTTTTTCTAGTTATTTAGCTCATTATTGGTGTGTAAAGCTGCAGAGAGAGATGGTCTGTGTTCACAGTCAGAGTGCCAACATTATGAAGATACTGGACCTCATCCAACCTTGGGATAAAACCAGGAGGGCACACAGTCTGATTTCCTACATTTACACCGCCGTACTGCCGCACATTTCCAGAACACCCAGAGGTCATGAAAATACTTTCTAAACATTTTGTTAAGTTACCAATTGATGAACATGGAAGCTCAAGAGGAGAATGTTGGCCAGGGAAGATGCTTGCATGTGGGAGAACTATTCAAGTACAATCATTGTATTTATAAACTTGAGTGTGGAATTAAAATATTCAACCATTTCATCTCGATCAGCATATTGATTTTTCTCTCTTCCTTTACTCCCCTTCAGTGACTGGAGGTGCTGAACCTGTGGTGGAGTCAGCTGAGAAACTAATTGGAAAAGCAGTTGGAAAAAGTGATGTTTGGTTTCGATTCAATGAAGGGATGTCCAATGCAGTTAGGCGCAATGTTTATATTAGGGACTTGCTCTGAAAATGCACCAGGTGATTGAGCTGAGGAATGGTGTTTATATAAAAGAGGAGGAAGTGCACAAACTTGCATCAAATCGGACCCTCACTTGTCCTTGAGCTCCCACAGGTTGAAAGAAGGCATTTGATGTTGGCTCTTCATTGCCATTTCTTGTGACAGACAAGTTCCAGTGAAATGGAAGGAATATCGTAGCGACTTTAATCATGTGGTGTGAGCATGGCTCAATGGACTACTTTGGTTGGACAATTAGATTTGGAATCTGTTTTTCCACTAAGAGGGAAACTACTGTTTCTGCACGTTGCTTATTGATATCAAAGTACGAATGTTTAGTGTCATTTGCCAGCAGTTCAGTTCCAAATATAGACTCTGCGTTGGCTGGCTGGGCATCATCTAAATAGTGATTGGAACATTAAGTCCTGTTTATTCCAGACAGCAAGGGATTCCAGTCTTGACAGACATGTAAGTAATTATTGCTTTATTTGTTATCTTTCTTTTACATTGCTTTATATTTGTACAAATAAGTTGATTATCACTCATACAATGACTTTGCTTGGAATTACCATAAAATGTACAAAAAATGTAATGCATGAGTTTAAGAATTTAAAAGACTTTGCCAACAAAATTCTCCTACAGAGTCTCTTTCTTTACAAATTAATTGTTTTACGCAAAGAACAGTTTGAAAATGTCAAAGTATAGCACATTTGCCTTTCTCTACCCATGGGTTGTTCTTCATTAACTCTGGGTTGAGGAATGGGTCATTTGGAACTCCCTCTTCTATCCACTTCACAAAGCTTCCATGGGAGGATGGAACAGAAAGAAGACATGATTAATAGCTGAATGCATATTCATAGAAACAATAGATGAATACAGTCAATGTCAAATTGTTTATTTGGAAGACCTCATCCTTTTTCACTTATTTAGCTGGGAGTATAAAAGCTTCACAGACTGCATGGATACTGGTTTGAGAGGAAAAGAAGAATGACTGTTTTGGTATTGAGAATTTGAGTTGATGCATCAAGAATACGCAGCATCCCTGCACGAAGAGAGGTAGGAGTAGACCACCTCTCATATCACCTCACTCACCCAACTGGTCATGCTCATCCTGCCCCATCTGTTTTAGAGTCTCAGATTTTGGTCTTGTACCTAAATCAGAAACTCAAAACAAGAGTTGAATTTAATCATTCTCGGTACTAAATTACTACAAAAGAAGAAAACACATCGGAGCATTCTTCCGAGAGAAAAAACCTAGTTGATCAATTCGATGTGAAGCTGAGACACTCATAAACAACTTGTGCCCCTGATTCCTAATCCCCTGTTGATAACACTGGACAACAATTTTTTTTCCCCAAAAGGTTTGCTTCTGGAAAAAAAAATTTGGGATTATGATAGACAATTTCAAGCTGAAAACAATTTCAGATTTGCTGTATCACATAGAAAGTTTGAGAATTATTACATTAAATTTTATTGAATTTTAACGTGATGCTGACACATTACGCGACTTCAACTGACCTAAAAATGTTTTTCTGCTGATTTCCATTTGTACGCAGCATCTGATGCCTCTTGTGTCAGTGTCCAACAATAGTTGGCCAACATTGATGGATTTTAGTTGCCCTGATCCCGCTTTTCCACGTTTGCAATGTCCTAATGAAACCTTTCACCATTTTTGTCACTGACTACATCAGCAGGGAATGCAGAAAGTGAATTTTCAAATGGCATGTTGCACTTTATGGTTTTGTAAGTTGTTTTTTTTTAATTTATTTTTCACACTATGAACCATATTAATCAAAATACACACAAACATTTCCCTCTTAAATATACACAGTGTCATTTTCTCCCCTTTTCCCCCCTACCTTCCCCCCCCACCCTTTCCTCCCTCCCTCCTCCCTCCAAACCCATTAAACTTTCAACATATACAATAAATGGTTTTGTAAGTTGAAAGCATGTTCTGAATCAACATGTTGTAGCTGCACACTACTCGAAGATACACACACACACACACACACACACACACACACACACACACACACACACACACACACACACACACACACACACACGTATAGTCAGGTATAGCTCTGCTTTATTGGAGCTGAAAGCCCAACTTTTATATCAATATGTTCCTGCCATTTGCCTCTGTTTGCTAACATCACTGCTTGCATAACAATATCAGGTCTCCCATGCGTGGGTACATTCTTACATGACAATGCCTTCTTCCCTGTGTGCTTGTCCATTTCTGTTGGCTGTGCAGTGGGGCCAACATCACATTGGGGATGCTGGCCCGCCAAGCTGCCTTAGCCTCCCGACCGCCAGTTCGCTTGCTGGGGCCAGTGGTGCTACGTGGTCTGCTGGCCCCTGGTTGTGCTTGCCACTCGGAGTGCCGGCCCAATTGCCGCCGTGGCATGCCGCTACATGAACCCCTCCCCTCCAGAACTGTTGGTATTGTCTTGGGTGCCCGCAGGCAATGTGTCTGGGCTTTTGGGTCTGCTTCTCCATCATGATGCTGGCATCTTGACTGGGCAAGCCAGCTTTGAACTTGTCCACAATGAAGATCTCTGTCTTGTCTCCAACCTCCAGTTCGAATGTGGCCCTGTTGTTGCATATAACCTGGAATAGACCCTTGTACGGACTTTGTAGTGGTGGGCGATGTGGACCCCTGCGAATGAAAACATACTCACAGTCCTTCAGGTCTTTGGGTATGTTGGTTCTCACTTGTCCGTGCCTGGTGGAGTCAGGGCCAAGTTGCCGACTCATTTCCCTAGCTTGCAAAGGAGCACTGCTGTGTTATCTGGTTGCTTGTCAGGGGGTGGTGCGGATTCCCCAGGAATCAATGGGGTTCCTTAGACGAGCTTGGCAGAGGAGTGTTGAGGCCCTCTTTGGGCGCCATGCGGATTCCTAGCAGTGCTCATGGTAGCTCTTCTACCCAGTGGGGTCCTTGCAGTCTGGACACTCCACCAGGCAGTTTTATTGCAGTTGATAGGCTGTGGTGTGGTGTAGCTGAGCACCGCACAGGCTGGCGAGGTTGGACCATAAGTTGGAGGAGAATTGGGCCCCTCTGTCCAATGTAATGTGGGAGGGAATGCCAAACCGTGCAATTCAGGAGGAGATTAGGGCCCTGGCGCACGAGGTCATGGAGGTGTCTATCATTGGGACTGCTTCTGGCCACCTGGTGAAACAATCAACCATTGTGAACAGGTAGCAGAACCCTTGAGATACTGGTAGGGGTCCCATGATGTCCATATGGACATGGTCAAACCTTTGCTCCGTGGGCTCGAAGTGCTATGGTGGGGCTCTGGTATGCCACTGCACTGTGGCACATCTTTGCCCACCTGCTGACCTGTTTCTGGAGACCATGCCACATGTATTTTCTGGCCACCAGTTGGACCATGGTCCGGATGGATGAGCGAGCCATCCTGTGGATGGAATCAAAAACCTGTCTTCTCCAAGCCGCAGGGATGATAGGTCTGACCTGTCTGGTGGCCATGTCGCACAGGAGGGTGGTGTTACCTGTGCTGCAGGATGTCCTGTAGTTGCAGATCCAAGATAGCCGTCCTGTACTGGGGCATCTCCGCGTTGTCTTGCTACACCTTCACCAGCGCCACAAAGTTCCCTCCCTTCGATAGCACGTGGATGTTCTGTCTGGATAAGTCTCCTTGCCCGAGGCGTGTCACACATCTGTGGCATAGTCAGAGATGTACGATAGATGACACTGTTGGCAAGCTGACCAGGGGTCCGAGATTTTCGCCATGGCAAGGGTCAAGGGTTTGTGATTGGTGAAGGCTGTGAATGACCTGCCTTCGGGGAAGTACCGAAAATGACGGATGGCCAAGTACTGTTGAAAGCGCTGTATTTCAGTTTCGGAGGCCGCAAATGCTTGCTGAAGAAAGTCAGCTCTCTTCGATCTGCTGCTTCAGAACACCTCCGACCGCCATGCCTGAGGCTTCTACCGTCAGGGCTGTTGGATTGTCTGCCTTGGGGTGTGACAAAAGAGCGGCGTCTGCCAGTGCTTCCTTGACCTTCTTAAAGGCTTCCGCCAACTCTTTGACCCATGTTAAGTCCTTGGCCTTACCTTCCATCTGGGCAAGAAAAGGTTGCATGATTCCGGCAGCCGAGGGGAATGAACTTGTGATAAAAGTTGATCATCCCAATGAACTCTTGCAGTCCCCTGGTTGCGCTGAGCCAGTGAAACTTTCGGATGGCCTCCACCTTGCTGGACAGTGGTGTGGCCCCTTCCTTGATTATCCTATGGCCCAGGAAGTCGATAGTCTCCATCCCGAACTGGCATTTGGCTGGGTTGATAGTCAGGCCAAACTCACTCAACCGGTTGTAGAGGTTTCAGAGGTGCACCAAGTGTTGTTGCCGATCTGTGCTCGCCATGAAGATGTCATCCAGATAGATAAAGGTCTCGGCCCATCGTGTCCATCAGCTGTTGGAAGGTTTACCCAACATTCTTCAGCCCAAATGACATGTGGAAGAACTCGAACAGGGTGACGATGGCGGTCTTGGGGATGTCGTCAGGGTGTACTGGGATCTGACGTTACCCCCGCACGATATCCACTTTTGAGATCTTTGCCCCGTGCAGGTTGGCCGCAAAGTCTTGGATTTGCGGCACGGGGCAACGATCTGGCATGGTAGCCTCATTGAGACAGCAGTAATTGCCACACAGTCTCCAACTCCCAGTGGCCTTGGGCACCATGTGCAGGGGAGAAGCCCATGGGCTTTCTGACCGCCATACTATGCCAAGTTCTTCCATCTTCTTGAACTCCTCTTTTGCTAGTTGGAGCTTCTCTGCGGGGGGGGGTGGGGGGGGGGGGGGGAGTCATCTTGCTCGTGTAAGGATGTGGTGCCTCACGCTGTGCTGGGGCACCTCTGGTGAACTGAGGGTTAATCACTGCTGGGAACTCTGCACGGATCTTGGCATATTCGTCTGTGGATCGCTGCACTGAGCCGAGGTGGGGTGCCAGGATCCTGCTGTCCTTGAGGGTGACAGTTTGGAAAGCCTGTGTGTAGACTAGTCTCAAACCTGCAGGCTGTGATGCGAAGGAAGTCTGCCCCGAGGAGCAGCTGCTCCACTACTGCCAGTGAAAAGAGGCTGTCTCCCAACTGTAGCGTGGGGCCCACTTGTCTGCTTCTGGTGTCCTGCCTCGATGGGGGTAGAACGCTGACCTCTGCCCCTGTCCAAGAGGAATCGCTGTCCAGATTGACAGCCCTCAAGTACAGGAGGCTCTCTTGTTGGCCAGCCATCGAGGCTGGCTCCGGAGTTTCCCTGGAACATGCATGGGGGTTGGCATCAGTGGGCTCCGGAGCCCCATCACTGGTGATAAAAGCACCACTGGTCATTGGGCTCACCTTCCTTGTGGGATTGCTGTTCTCTCGGTGGGTCAATCTGGTTCTGGCCACGGGGTTTGGAAATGAGCACCACGGATACTGAGCACTCTCTTTTCTGTTTCCAGAGGATGTCCACTCATGCTGTGACCTTCTGGGGATCACTGAAGTCAACGTCCGCCAGAAGCAGTTGAATGTCTTCAGGTAATTGCTCTAAGAGCATCTGCTTGAATATTATGCAGGGTTCATGCTTCCCAATGAGGGCTAGCATGTCATTCATCAGGACCAATGGGGGCCTGTCCCCCAGCCTGTCCAAGTGGAGCAGGCGTGCTCCTCTCTCGTGCCTCGAGAGCCCGAACGTTTCGATCAGAAGGGCATTGAAAGTGGTGTAGGCACCTTCCAATGGGGATTCCTGGATGAAATTTGCCACCCGGCTCGCCGTGTCTTGGTCCAGGGAGCCAGGTAGGACTGGGTGGACTCTGCTGTGATCTGGCAGATGTGAAACTGTGCCTCAGCCTGATCAAACCACATGTGTGGCCAATTTGTCAGAAGGCTGGCGGCTTCAGGGAGATTGCGTGGACTGCCGGTTCACTAATCATTGTGGCTAGATGCCGTCTAAACCATCGGGGTCACCAATTGTAGCTGCGTGCTACTCAAAGTAAAGATGCACACACACACACACAGCCCGACTTTTCTATTGTTCGTGTTCTCTCCATTTGCCCCTGTTTGCTAATGTCATCACTCGCATAACAGTAGCGGATCTCCCGCGCAGATACATTCTTACATGATAATGCCTTCTTCCCCACACGCTTGTCCCTCTGTTGGCTGTGGAGCGGGGCTAGTGCCATGTTGGATATGCTGGCCCCTATGCTGCCTTAGCCTCCAGACCGCCGGTACGTTTGCTGGAGCCAGTGCCGCTGTGCGGTCTGCTGGACCCTGGAGCGCCAGCCCGATTGCCACTGCGGCGTTCCTCTACGTGTTCAATCAATACAAATGTAATGCACGGCATCTGTATATATGAGCTGCTTTTATAACCTGTCTGCATCTATCCTGGCTAGGCATGCCTAGGGCTAAGACAACATTTGTATAGCACCTGCACTGAGCGCACGCCAAGGCATGCTTGGACTTGCTTTGTGGGCAATGAATGAGTGGACAGGAAATCACAAAAATAGATTACATCTGAAAAAACTACGTGATAGGAAAAATGGAGGTGATTTTTGTGATTACCATCTATAAAGTACACCAAAAATGTTCAGGAAGCAAAATCTCTGTATATGTAGGCGGCTGATGAGGAGAAATGGGACTTAGTATAATATTTTTTTCCCAAATGGTCAATGAATGACTGGAAGCTTTTGTTTTGCTCTTAATTTCAAAGCAATGTGAATATTATCACTAAAGGAGAATACTTTTCCTTCTGTTTACCATTCAGCAAAGAGCAAATCTGTTATATAACACACAGGTTATCCAAAGGAAATAGGAATCAAACCTGTTTTTTTTTTTACAAATTGGCTATGAGGAGGATTGTATGGACCACAAATGTCTGTATAGATTGTTATTTTTTTTTACAATTTAAATTTTAAAATGTTTATATTTAGGCATACAGCACGGTAACAGGCCCACGAGCCTGTGCCACCCAATTAACCTACAACCCCCATACAGTTTGAAGGGTGGGCGGAAACCAGAAAACCCACACAGACACGGGGAGAATGTACAAACTCCTTACAGATGGTGCTGGATTCGAACCCCGGTCACTGGCACTGTAAAAGCGTTGCACTAACCGCAAAGCAAACCATGCCACTGTAGAATGACATATAGAAATGTCATTGTAGAAAAGGACTGAGTGGCCTTTTCCTTAGTTTCAAATGCTTTGCAATTGGTTAAGCTATTTTCTGGATGATTTTTAAAACTGCGTGCAGCAGTTGAGTGGATATGAAATAGTTTTTATTTTTACTGTTTATGATAATCATGTCTCAGTTAAAATAGAACAAAGAGTTTGAATGTCAATTAAGCATGATTTCAAAGATTCAAAACCATTTCATATCTGTATTTCATATGCTGGCAGGGTGACTGCTTACCAGAAAGATACTAAATCTAGTAATCTGCCCAATTATTTGCAGGGGAAACCCATCATCTTCCTGATTATTGTTTGATCAGAAGTTATAGTTCCTTTTTCCCATTTTGCCGAGCTCACTCCCCCCTCCCACTGCTGAGGATAAGTGAGTGGAAGAATGACAAGTGCCTATTGCTCATCTCCCAGGATAAAGTCGGGTTGAAATGGAGAGTATACTGGTGCAATTGGAATTTGTTTAGATGCGTGTCGGGACATCATCTAATCATGTAGACCTCAGCTGGCATCTAGTTGAATGACAAAGCAGGTCAAAACCTAGAACTTTCTTTTCTTGTGTTTCCTTACAATACAAAGGAAATAAACATGAAGTACATTTAAAAATATAATTGATAATATAAAAAAAAAGAACAGAGGTATGACAGATGGGTCCTTGACCCTGCGTTGTCATTCAATAAGGTACTTGGCCCCTGCTCCATTTTCCTGCCTGTTCTCCATTAGTCCAAAAATGTGCCTTAAATACATTCATTGACCCTGCCTCCTCAGAAAAGTAGGGAAGAGAATGTCAAAGGTTAATGATTCTTTATGAGAAGAAATTATTCATTTCATCTTAAACGGGTGACCCTTTTTCTAAAACAAGAGAGCCAATAAGTGAGCTGCTTTAGCCTGAGTAAATTTGAACCATTTTGTGTATTGTTAGCGATGCTCTCATCCAGGTAAGAGGAGAGTATTCAGATACACTATTGACTAGTGCCTAGACTACAGAAATTAGACATTATGAAAAAGCACATGGAAAACTAGGGTTGAGGCCAAAATCAACCATGCATTTACTAAAGGGTGGAGCAGATATGAGTGATTTTGTGGCTATTCCTGCTCATATCTTCTGTCCTAATGACACTGCCCAAAGGAACTCCAATGTATCTTCAATTTCAACAGGCCTTTTTGAAGTCCCATTTAGTCATGTGCTGCTGTGGTGTCAAAGAAAGTTACCATATAGCTAGAATTAATCTCTGCACCAAAGGAAGGTTGTCAAGGAATTCAGCAGGGTGTAGACAATTTGCAAATGTGGGCAAGGAAATGGCAGGTGGAAATTTAATCCGGATAAAAGTGAGATGCTGTAATTTAGGAGGCCAAAAATAAGAGGAAAGTACACAGTAAATGGCAGGACCCTTAGGAACATTGACGTACAGAGTGATCTTGGGGTGCAAGTCCATAACTCACCAAAAACAGCAGCACAAATAGATGGGGTGGTAAAGAAGACATGTGGCAACTTGCCTTCACTGGTTGGGACATTACGTATAAAAGTTCAGAGGTCATGTTGCAGTAGTATAAAACTGGTAGGGCTACATCTGGAATGTTGTAAACAGTTCTGATCGCTGCATCACAGGTAGGATGTGGAGGTTTTGGGGAGGGAATAGAAGACATTTACCAGGATGTTTCCTGGATGAGGCTATGAGAGATGGGACAAATTTGGACCATCAGAGTCTGAGGGGGTGACCTGATAGAAGTATATAAAACTGGAGGCATAGATAGGGCAGATGGTATACTTTTAAGATAGAGGGAAAAAGTTGAAAAGAAAATTTACAAGGCAAGCTTTTTTTTTTATACACAGTTCTTGATGCCTGGGGAAGTGGAGGAAGCAGAAATGACAGTAGCATTTAAGAGGTAATGAGACTGGCGTGTGAAGAGGCAGGGAATGGAGGGATATACGTGACAAGCAGATAGATGGAATTAATTAAAATTAGCATAATGGATGGCATAGGCATTGCGAACAAGATGCTCTTTGCTCGAACTCCAATTAGTATACAATTCCAGTGCTTGGGTACTTTAACTAGCAAGCTATTCCATGTCTTTACCTTTTACATGTTTGTGATTTTATAGAATCTTAAAGCAAGGGAAAAGTTTCATGTTGAAGGGATCTCAGTGTTAGTTTCAAACATCGAGGAGTGATTGATTCTTATTTGGAGGCTTAATCACCATTTTAAACAGGATTTGAATCTTACTCGGGGATTGTTTTGGAAGACATTTCCCTCTTGTACGTCAGTTGATACTTCAGACTCTCCACTTCTTTTTTGAATTGCGGAATGTCCCAATCTTCCATGGCCACAGATTATTTTAACTGTCTTCTTGAGGGGAAAAAAAAGAATCTGAAATGTCAAAAACAAAGAAATTCAGTAGTTCAGACAGTACCTCGAGCCTTGGAAATAAATCTTAACTCGTCAAGTTGCTACAACTGCTGTTCTCTCAGATTCAAGATATTTTCATGAAATTATGATTATTTTAAACCACAGTTCAAAAGACCTTTTGTGATTCAGAGTCATTTAAACAAGGTCAATCGGTTTGTAGAATAGATGAATAGTCAATTTTTTGTCCTTGATTGTACAATTGGATCTTAACTAGAAACTGTAAGCATCTCATCAGTGATAGAAAAGGGAGGTGAATGTACTGTCTAGGAATACAAACTTTTTGGCTTGGCTGAAAAACCCAATGCTATATTAAGTGGTTAGTGAGAATTAAACGATTAGGTGACATGGGATAGAAATATCACAGCTGGCTCCAATACTTTTTCCCCACCTGATAAAACGAAAAACTCACATTTCTACAATTCTTGTGTGATTTTTCAAACCAATTAAAGCATTTTGTAATATATAGTACAGTTGTAACATGGGAAATGGGGCAGGCAATTTGCACATACTGGTAATCCAAAATCTACAATGTTAATAACTATTAACACTAGACAACAAAGAGTTTGCTTCCTGAACACTTGGGATGTATTTTATAGATTTTTGGCTCCCAATCACAAAAATCACCTTAAAATTTTCCTATCACATACTATCTTTTAGATATAATCTATTTTTGTGATTTCCTCTCATATTTTAAGTCTACTTCAACCATGACGTGCAACATGTCAATGACAATTCATTTTCTGTATTCACACTTGGATTTCATCCCCACTGATCTTGGTGCAGTCAGTGACGATCATGGTCAAAGGTTTCACCAGGACATTGCGACCATGGAGAAACATTATCAGGGCAATTGGAATCCATCAATGCTGACCAACTATTGTTGGACACCAACACAAGAGGCATGAGATGCTGAGTACAAACCAAAATCAGCGGCAAAACATCTTTTAGGTCAATTGAACCAATGCAAATGTCAGCACCGTTCTGCAATTAAATATGCTAAATTCACTAAAAATTAATTTAATGTTTCTCAACTTCCTTCATAATACAGCAAATCTGAAATTATCTTTGTGTTCAGCTTGAAGTCATCTATCATAATCCCAAATATTTTTTCAGGAAGCAAAATTTGAAAAAATTTGTTGTTTAGTGTAGTCTGTTGGTTAGAGAATAAATACCATCCAGGACAACATTTTTCATTCCTGCCTGAGATGGCAGAGGAAACACTGGTTCGACATTTCATCTAAAATCAGCTATTCATCTTTGTGCATGAACATGTAAAAATAGAACCAAAGCTGGAATGGTTCCCACATTGTTTTTCCAACACCTGTGTATGTCTTCCAGTCTCTAAACAGTATTTATTCAAAATTCAACTGAACCAGGAGCACTTTATGAGTAAAATGTAACTAATTCCTTCCAACAATTAGAAATCAATTCAGAAGCAATCTAATTATCTTTCATTGAAAGAATGCAAAATAAATTTATCAATACATTCCAAATTCAGGTTCAGTCCAAAAGCAGTCACATCATCAAGCCTTTTGCACCATTACATTACTTAAGCAGAACTCACCTACAATTTGAGCTGGGCTATAAGGGCCCTCAAATCCCAGTGGACATCTGAAGTGTGAATGGGACATCGTTGGGTAGAAGGGAATCAAAATGTTGTGTTATAGAGTCAGTAGGGAATGTGTCAGTAAGGAGACACTATTATCACTGTTGCCTTTGGTTTGGAACTAGATTGCCTTTTTCTTATCATGACATATGATTGTGGAGTGTTCTACACATTTCCTACATTAAAAATCTTAACTATTTAATAATCCTGGATCTGAGTAAACAACAGACATGACAAACTAAAATATTGCCAGGGAAAATAGTTCAGCATGGACTAGATGGGCTGAAGGGCCTGTTTCTGTGCTATAACATTCTATGGTGTAACTGAATGGAAGTGGGCGGGCCTGAACAGTAAAGAAGACACATATAGAACATTGCAAGGTACCAGATTTTGATTTGAAGAGACTTTATAGTGTGAAACATTTTCTGGAAAATAGAGCTCTGAGAAATAATCTACATAATAATTTATTGTAAATTCTGGTCTAGACAATTACTGCATCCACCTTTAGGACAAAATCTAAAAAGAGAGCTGTTGTTGAATTAATTTTGTATCTTCTAATGAGTGATAATTGGATGGTTTCTAAATCTAGTCATCCATCGAACAGCCATTCTCAACCTTTTCTTTGTTGGCTATGGCCCCCTTTGAAGCAGTCAAGTTTTGGTTTCTTCTGTACTTTTCTCCTGTTCACTACACAAAAAAATATTTATGTTACAGGAGGTGGAAAGGAAACAAGGCTTTTACTTAAATGTGCTGTGGCCCCCATTGAGAATGGCTTGGATTTCTGGAGAACTGAGTACTTCATTTGATGTTATCAAATGAAATTTGATTCTATGCTGGAAAATGTGATATTGCCCCCATGACTAAAAGATTAGTCGTAGAGGTAGGTGTTTAAAAAAGGTATGTGGAATAGCAGTGAGGCAGAGAGCTTTAACTAGGAACTTATAGAGTTGAAGACTAAGGCTGCCTGTGGTGGAAGCATAGAGATCAAGTGCACAAAAACCCAGCATGATTAACCAAAAAAATTGCAAAAGCTGGTGAAAGTTAGTGAAGTCGTGAGACACAAAACTACGAAAAGTTTGAAAACAAGAATGAGAATTTTAAACCATCAGACAGAGCAACATATTATAAATTCTATTAGCAAAGCTGTGCAACACGGCTGTGAATTTACCAGCACTTTGAAGAGATTGGCCGATGACTTGCCTCTCGAATTGTTTCTATAATAGAAACAAATTTAAGACTCTCACCAAGTTGAACAGAGTCTCAGAGATAGCCCATATCAATCACTTGGCTAGTTTAATAATATTTCTGGCACTTCCCTGGATTTGCCAACCCCTGGGGTTGTTCGCAGATGATTCCCGTGAACTCTTCTTTAAGCAGTGTGGGAGAAAAATCATTTAAGAAATTCTGTGAATCTTTCATTAGCTATGTAATAGGGTAAGCAGCTGTTTAACTGACAGTCAATAGTCATCAATATAGATAATTAAGAGGTTAATTGTTGTGGTTTATTGGTGGCTTTTGAGGAGGATTATATCTTTGGACCAACAATAGGAATGTTGGGTTGAAAAAGTTAAAGGCAGGAAATCTAGATGAAGCATCCCAAATTATGTCGACTGAAAAGGAACCTTCCATCAGAATTGGTCCACTTTCCCAATGTGCACAAGAGTGATGAGAACTGAACCCCTCACAAAGCTTTTGTTTGGAACCTGACGAGTGTCACGCATGACCTTCTTGCCTAATCTCAAAGCTGTCTCTGAAAAAGCACTGGCAGCTGGGTACTTCGGTCAAGATCACCCTCACCTGGAAAGGTGAACAGGGGGAGTTCTCCAGGTGATATCAAACCAGGACGAATTATTCCTGCAGCTTTTGCTTTTTTTTTTCCAGTCAATCGATTATGTGGAAGGAAACAATTTCAAGGGATAATGGTTCGATGTGGAGAACCCACTGACATGTCTAATATTCTGTGGGGTTCTCACCCTCCTGAGATTAAAGGGGACCTGCTTGGCAATCTTTCAACATAGATTGAAGTTTGTCAAGCAGTATCGAAAGACAAAGAACGTTAATTATGGCGGAGACAATAATAGGGACTCCACTCCAGCGGACCACTCTTTGCTTGTCCGTCGACATCTCTGCATCGCCGGCTCGTTTGTCTGCAGTTCAACATGACAAGCATCAACAAGCGCCGCAGATCGACAGGGGCGAGTCCCAGATCGGATGGATGAAAGTCGACCCACCTTGCCGTTTCCAATCTCTCCAGCGAAATTTTACAAAGTCTCCATTCATCAGCCTCCCCCCCCCCCCCATGTTTTGCCTTGATCAGATTGCATCGATTAATTCCACGTCCTGAGAACGACTAAACAAAGAAGTCGACAGCGCGCAACATCAACTGATGTCTGACACCCTCTTGGGCCAAGTGGGCTGTGGGCTGATGGACAGGTTTTGGGGAGAGCTTGGTCGCTGCTTGCCTCTCAACTGTCTGATCAATTTCACACGCTCGCATACACACAGGTGTAATATTAAGCAGCGGGAAGCGTGTGAATTTGCTTGAGGGGTGGGAAGAGGCAGAGCAGAGTGGGAACCATTTTAAAATACATGAACCAGGTCCCTAGAGAAGAGCATTTTCCTTTTAGTTTGGAAATGCTCCGGAACGAGCAATCTTCTTCCCCCAGCTGGTCTAGAATTCGCAGCCGCTATTGATCAGTCACCACGTCCAGCTCTGTAAAGCATGCAGGATCCTTTCAGTCCGGTCGAGACTAAACCTTCCCCCGCGCGGTTTTCCGCTCTGGACTCGAGCAAGGTTTTAAATATCTCACTAGACCGTGGCCCGGACACAGCTCGAAGAGGAGGTGGGTGCCTCACCTCCCGTCTTTATTGATATCGATTCTGAATAACCCAGTACCCACCAGCTGAGTATCACTGGGGAGCAGGCGATGCTGATCAATCGGTCGTCTGACTTATTCAGGCGAAGAGAGATCGGGAGGTGCACTGCCCCGTGCGCAACATGTCAGTATCTACAGAATTCCGCTTCAAGCCAAAGCCTGGATTTGCCGGGACTAAAATGTGGAATCCACAGGCGACCAGTCACAATTGCCCCCATTTAAATCGCTAAGATCGGCCTTGAGCCACACATTTAAAGATATAACCAAACTCACCTCAATCTCAGAAGGCACTTTCACAAACCTCGGGCAAAGTGATGCATCCAGCAGCCACCAGCAGGGAGGTCGAGCAGACTTTATACAGATGTTGTCCTGTCCTTTTAGGAAATGCAAATCCTTGGTGTAATCTATTACTGCAACTGCCGATCCATTCAGGCTGCGGAGCTGATGGCCTTTGGAGAGGATTTGCGCAGCTGGGCTCTCCCGCCTGCCCGCTTTCCAAATGCCGCCCTGGGTCGAGTTGAGTTGGAAAGGAGAGCAGATGCTGAGAGGGTGGGATGGACTGTCGTTCCCGGTGCCATAGCTACCTCCTCTTGGCAGCATCCGCTTCTTTCCCTACGTCCCTGCGGACCATATTAGGGCTGTACAACCGAATGTCAATTCCACAAAGAATAAAGTTGGACTGATTTCGTTCAGGTTATTTCCTTTAGTGCCTGGCTGCAAGGTTAAAGTAGGGAAGTAATTCAGGCTTCACTCTGGGCTCTTCAAATCTGCCTTTGTTCTCCGCGTTACTTTTCTTCGGCAGCTTTTGCCGATATTATATTGGCCAGACGTACATCCTCTTTGTTGGTTTCGTTGCATTTTACTGAGGTTATCAGACAAAGTATCACCTGAAGAGGTGATTTTAAAGAACAGCTGAGAGGAGGAAGCAATGGTGAGGGTCAAAGCCGCACCCACCCCCCAAATATTCATCCCGCCCTCTGTCTGGGAGGTTGGGGTCTGGGCTCCGGTTTGCCGATGGGAGGTGAAACCACAGGCACTCAGTGACTCTGGGGGACTCTTCTGCTGCTCTTTCTCTGGCTCTAATGGGCGTCAGGCAATGCAAATGCTAATGGGGAATCGTGGTTTGCCAAAATTCAATTTTGTGTAATATTACATTTCTATTTTATTACATGACAATAAATAGCATCTGTAATGCTAGATCAGGAGACTTTCCTCCCATAACGTGTGGGGAAAGGACATGACTTAGATTTCAGATTTATTTATTGTCAGAGTACATACATGGCATCACATACAACCCTGAGTTTTTTTTTCCTGCAGGCCAGACAGTACCACTTATTGGTTGTGCAAAAAAAGGTGCACGTGTAAACAAATAAAGAAATGCAAACAAACTGACTCTGCAATTCAGAGAGGGGAAAAAAATCAATAAAATTCAACAGTAAGAATCCTTAAATGAGTCCCTGATTGACTATGTAGTTGAGGAGTCTGATGATGGAGGGGAAGCAGCTGTCTCTGAACCTGGTGGTGCGAGTCTCGTGGCACCTATACCTCTTTCCTGATGACAGCAGCGAGAACAGGGTATGTGCTGAATGATGTGGATTCTCCATTGCTGCTGCTCTCTGTAGACGTTGTAAGTGGTGGTGGGGATGTTTTGCTTGTGATGTCCACTACTTTTTGCAGAGCTTTATGCTTAGGGGAAAGAGCTGGCACACGTGACATTCGGAATCTGTTCTGCAAGGACGAAGGGGGTTTGGGAGCAAGTTTTAGATTCTGGGCCTTAATTTGAAAATGGGCAGAAGGCTAGAAATGGGGTAGGGCAGAATCTCAGCGGATTATAGAATGGGAAGATACAGGGAGGGAAGGAGGCAATTTCATTGGTGCATGTTCCTTAATCCATGCCTTGCCCTCACTGGTGGTCATAATAGACATGACCAAACTCAGAACACACAATATCGATGTTTATTTTTGCCAGCATCTGCCTCTGGGCATTAAGGCAACAAGACACACAGGAGACTACAGATGCAAAATCTGAGGCCAAACAAAATCTGCTGGAGGAACAACTCAGCGGGTCGAGCAACATCAGTGGGAGAAAAAGAATGGTCGACATTTTGGCCCGGATCCCTTCATCAAGACTGGGGATGCAGAGAAGAGATGCCCTTTTGTTTCTCTGTATTCCCAGTCTTGATGAAGGGCTCCAGACTCTTTCTCTCCTGCCATTCGACCCACTGAGTTTCTCCAGCAGATGGTACATTTCGCTTCAATTCAGCCAGCAGCTACATACAGTATATGTACCTACAGCCACAGACTGTAACGCAAAAGGTACCAAGTGGCCGCTTCTGAGCGTGTCCGTAAAAAAAAAAGACAAAGCCAAATTTTTTTGATATAAAGTCAAATTTAATGAGGACCAATGTTTGCTATGTAACCCAGGAAATACATCAACTTCCTTTCCAGAAAAAGGTTAAGCTGTATCTTAATTGGGCTCCCGCACTAGTACAACTTTTTAATCAGGGCGTCGCTGGCTGGGTTTTGAGAGTGTAAGTAATGAGGGGTGTCCTCAAATCCACATTTATTCTTATAAACTGAATAATCTCCTTCACTTACCGGTAATATTTCACTTTTTTCCCAGTTAACTTTATATCCAGAAAGACATCCATATTGTATTAAACATTCCTTCAAATGCAAAAGTGACTGAGCTGGATTTGTTAAATACACCAATACGTCATCAGCAAATAAATTAATTTTATACTCCTCATCTAAAACTTTCATACCTTGTATCTGTGTATTTTGTCTTATCAACTGTGCTAAAGGTTCAATCACTAACGCAAACAAAGCTGGTGATAAAAGACAACCTTGACGAGTTGATCGAATTAACTTAAAAGATTCCGAAATCAAACCATTCATTAATACTCTAGGTACCGGTTTACTATATAGAGCACTAATCCAACCAATACAAGAAGAACCAAACTTAAATTTCTCCAAAACTTTAAACAAAAAATTCCATTCAATGCTTTTTCTGCATCTAAGGATATCACCATCGGATGATCTAAAGATTGTCGAAATCTATTAATCAAACTAAACATGCGCAAAATGTTATCTGAAGCATATCTATTTTTTTATAAAACCTGTTTGATCAATATGAATCAACTTTGGTAAATATTTAGCCAATCTATTCGCTAATATTTTAGCTATTATTTTATAATCTACATTTAACAACGAAATTGGTCTTTATGAAGATACTTTCAAAGAATCTCTATCTTTTTTAGGAATTACTGTAATTAAAGCACTAGAACAAAACTCAGGTAATTGATAATGTTCTCCAACTTGACGTGCTCCCCAAACACTGTAGATAAATAATCATTAAAAATTTTTATAAAATTCAACCGAGAATCCATCATCGCCAGGCGGTTTAACATTCGGCATTTCCAGCATAGCCATTTTAATTTCCAAATCAGTAAATGGTTCTTCTAACTCCTGTACATCTCCATCCTCTAATATCGGTAAATTTAGCTGTGATAAAAAAAATCAATCGATCCAGTTTCCTGTTTTCCTTCAGATGTATATAACTTTTTATAAAATTCATCATTAATCTCACAAGATTTATAAGTAATAAGAGAATTCCGTCTAACAGCATTAATAGTCCTCGATATCTGTTCTTTCTTTAATTGTCACGCCAATACCTTGTGTGATTTCTCTCCCCATTCATAATACCGTTGTTTAGTCCTATTAATCACACATTCAAATTGATGATTGCAAAGTATTATATTTCAATTTCAGCCTAGATAATTCTATTTTCTGATCTTCTGTAGCATCTTTCTGAAATTCCTTTTCTAACATCGATCTGTTTCTCTAATTCAAGACTCTGATTTAATCGATTCTTTTTTTTATTTTAGAAGTATAACTGATTATTTGTCCTCTCAAATAGGCTTTCATAGCATCCCATAATACAAACTTACTTTGAACAGAATGAGAATTTTCTTTCAAAAAAAATTAATTTGTTTTTTCAAAAAATCAATAAATTCCATATTTTTAACAACATTGTATTAAATTTCCAACGATAAGCTATTTGAATGTTCTCAGAAGTTTCATATGTAAAATATAACAGAGAATGATCTGAAATCACCTTACTTTTATATTCCGCTTGTTGTATTTTCCCTTGTAAATGTGCCGATACTAAAAAGAAGTCAAACCTTGAAAACGATTCATGTCTAGATGAATAAAAGGAAAAATCTTTCTCTGTCGGATTAAGACGTCTCCAAATATCTACTAAATTGAGATCTTTCATCAATGCTTGATCCTGAATTGCCATCTTGGATTTTTTAACTTTCTTTGGAAATTTATCTAATAAAGGTTCCAAAACACAATTAAAATGATAGGTTCTAGGGGTAAATTATTGGCTTTGACTCCATTGTATAATATTTCTTTTTCAATACATAATCAAAGTTTATTGTATTGGAGATTTAAAGGTCTGAAAAATTTGGGAGATTGTTTTAAAGAGGGTAAGTTTTTATCTTTTAATCAGATGAGGGAAGATTTTTGGGATTGATAAGAATTCTTTATTTCTTTATTATCAAATTCTATCTTTGGTAAAATGTATGTTTGGTAGAGATATGATTTTACCTGAAATGACTAAATTTGAGACTTTTCTTATGAAGATACCAGAGAAGGTATCAAATATTACAGGATGGTATGGATAAAAAGGGTTGGGATAGATCTAAAATTAAATGGGAAGCGGATATTGGTTTTATTTTTTCTGAGGAGGATTGGTTAGATATCTGTTATGATAGTGTAACTAGATTGATAAATGCATGTTATGCAATGATTAATTACAACTTTTTACATCAATTATATTTGACACCTGAAAAAAAATTTTTAAATATGGTTTTAATGAATCAGATTTGTGTTTTAGATGTGGTGATACGGTTGGAACTTTTTTTCATGCTGTTTGGTCATGTATACATATACAATCTTTTTGGAAGAAAATTCAATTGTTTTTAGAATATCTGTAGAAGATTAAAATAGTTTTAGATCCAACAGCATTTTTATTGGATAGTTTGCAACCTCTGAAAGGCTTGGGATTAGATAAGTTTCAGCTTGCTTTTGTATATTTAGCTTTATCTAGCGAAAAAATGTATTGCTAGTACGTGGAAAGATACAAATATGATTGATATTAATAGATGGCATAATGAGATGAAATATTGTTTAATAGTGGAAAAAAATTGCATATGTATCGCATGATAATTATAATTTTTTTATTAATAAGTGGCTGTTAAACTCGGAATATTTACATTTCAATTCATATTCATTAGATTTTAATATGTATATTTAATTTTTTTTATATTCTTTCTTTTTTCTTTTTTTATGGCTCTCCTTAGGAGAGTTGGCTGAAGGGGGGTTCTTTTCTTTTCTTTTTTCTTTTATTTCTATATATATAGAACATTATCTGTATATATAGAAAAAAAATGTTCATTTTCATGTTTAGTTGCTGTATATGTCATATATTATTTGTTTTTTGAACGAATAAATAAAGTTTTTAAAAAATCCACATTTATTGAGGCTTTCATGTTCACCTCGCAGTTCCCTCGAGAAATCTGATTAACACAGGGGATTTCCTTGCTAACATGGTGTAGGTCCAGAATGCACAATGCCAAGTGAGTCTCTTGTAAGGCAAGAAACAAACCTTTGTTAGCTCCAATTTCATGATGGTAATTTCCAGACTGTGATCCTGCCACCCACAATCTAAATTATAACATAGTTCTCCTTAGAAAGTTATGTGGGTTGGAAACATTATCTCTGAAAGTGAGTATAACTAAAATTGTAAACCACACAGATGCAAAGTTTCTCTGGATGATAAAGCAGAGAATTGAGGGTGGGGTGTGGTGGCAGAAGTATTTTAATTAAAACTAGACTGTGGTATCTGATTTCTAATTGCAGCACAGACTCACCGTTTGATAATGTTTGACTGTGGCTGAAGAAAAGACAGTTTTATTACTGAAAAAATGTTAAATGTTGTCATGTGTCACTATCCTAAATCAAACTTTGCATTTTTACAGCAGTCTTTGCCACCTTGGGATATCACAAAGAGCTTTTCAGTTAATGTTGCAATTTAGTGAGGCAGCTGATCTGCATTAAGCAACATCTTACAACATAATAACTAACCAAATAATCTGCCTAACATTTTATTGGATAAATCACCTTCTCTTGTCTGGAAGAGACAGTGGACAGAGGCTCAGTCTAACATTTCGTTTGACAGGCCATATCTACAGAAGAATAGCTCTCCCTTTGTTCAAAGGAGAGTCAGCCTGGATTATGTGTGAAAATTGCTGCAGGAGGTCTTGAATATGTCAGCTTTTTCTTTCAGAAGCAAGAGCACTGATCAAGAGGCTATTATGGATAATTGCGCTTGTTCCTTGTTTCAGCCATGCATTTGTTCTCCGAGAATCTTGAATCTCACCAGTCTGGTGACTGGTGTTGCTATTTTGGATTCATGATAATACATTAAATTTCTCTCTTCATAACTTGCTGCAAGCTCCTTTTTCTCTTTCACCTATTTTTAATACCGGAGAACGATCATGCAGTGTTTTCAGAGTATCTGGTTACAACTTTCCCCTGTTGGAAATGCCCTGAAATAATTACTTGTACAGAATAAATCTTGAAGCTCTAGGCATGACATAATGTTGATTTTTTTTTGACTGTTCACATACTTACCTCACCACACCAGAATTGCTCTTCCATGTAATGTAATGCTAATCTTCTGGGAGGAGAAATGAGTAAATGAGTAAAACTGCTAAATTCAATGTAAAATAAAAAGGCAAACACAGTATTACAGTGTTGCACAGTGTTCTGACAGAATAGCTATTAGTGGAGCTGATCTGAATGCATTGTGCAACATTTTTTAAAAATTAGACATACAGCACGGTAACAAGCCATTTCAGTCCACGAGTCTGGGCCGCCCAATTTACACCCAATTAACTGACACTCCCAGTATGTTTCAAACGGTGGGTGGAAACTGGATCCCCCCCAGGGAAAACCCATGCAGACATGGGGAGAGCATTCAAACTCCTTACAGACAACGTGGGATTCGAATCCCGGTCCTGATTCCTGTCACTGTAAAGGCTTTGCACCAACCGCTATGCCAACCATGTTCACTGAAATAGTAGGAAAACCTGATTTCAGATACCATACGGCTTAACAAAGTGTGATCAATAGAGCGTTTAGTAAATAAGAAACAAACTAGCAAGTAAATTTGTTTCACCATGTCACTGATATAAAGAAACACCTTCTCGTTCCTAATAGTTATATTCAAAATGGGGTAAGTTTTCAGATAATCTGGAGAAGATTTTAGGTTTTTGTCATGTTTGAGTGTTGAGACAAGGAGCGTTGATGTGATCTGGAACAATCTGTGCTATGAGTATATTTCAAGATAATGAAAATCAAGTGTGACCAAATGGGACAGGGTTTTGTGACCTAGCTTTTTGTTTTGCGTAAATCTTTACATTCAAGTTTCTTTCCAGTAATGACTATGCTGTGGTGGTCATTTTATGAAGCTGATAAATATTGTGAATTCAATATTTTTTACATATTTAGTTTAATTTCATATGGTGTAAGATAACATTAATGGTCCACAGTTACATGTTCTCTTGTATCTATATAGTCAATAACCTACCCAATATTTGCAAAAAGTGAAAAAAAATTGTAATATGTTATTATCAGTGTTTCAGGCCTGAGCCCTTCTTCAGGGGTGCCAAGATTGGGCAGATTCCCAAATAATAGGGCGTGGGGCAAAGTGGGGGTGAGGTGCACAGGCCTGCAGGTGGAAGAAGGAAGAATGGAAAGAAGTTATGAGAGAGGGAAGGGAAAAATGGCTGAGAAAGATGCTCTGTGATAGGAGGAAGGGAAGGAGGTGGTGAGCTGGAGGAAGGGAAGTGTGGCTGACAGGCAGGAGAGGGTGGTGAGGAGTGGGGGCACGAAAAAACCATGTAAGGTGCACAGGAAGAGAGGAGGTCACCAGAAATGGGAGGTTGACATGGATGTCTGGTTAGAGATACTGCCATGACAGAATATAAGCTATCGTTCTTTCTGGAGTGCGCGTCGAAACAACCAAAGACTTGTTGATCCAAACCAAGGTTTTTATTAACTAAAAGACTAGAGCATATCACAAGTAGGTCGACCAGTCCAGAATGACCTGGTCTGGCTAGGAGCAATCCTTTAAGTCCTGCCAGTAGGTGTGGCTACACTCTCAGCCAATCACAGTCATCCTACACTACCATCTCGACATATGTACATATACACATTGGTGATAGAATCTGTACTATCATTCTTTAAATTTATGAGTGGCCTTAACCTGGGCACTATACGAGGCCATGAACAATGTTAGGGGAACCGACAAGAGGTTCTGGGGAAGAGCGAAAATCAAAGATGATATGTTACCACCCTCGCACCAGGGTGGTAACATACCTCAGGTCGAGTTCACAGCATTCTCAGGAAGGAGGGTGACCAGCCAGATGTCATGGGTAGGAATGTTAATGAGGTCCTGCAAAGAGAGTCCAGGGAGTTAGGTGCTAGGTTGAAGGACAGGACCTCCAGGGTTGTGATCTCAGGAATTCTACACTTACCACGTGCTAGTGAGGTTAGAAATAGGAAGATAATGCAGCTTAACACGTGGCTAAAGACGTGGTGCAGGACGGAGGGCTTCTGGTTTTTGGATCATTGGACTCTTCCAGGGAAGGTGAGATCTGTTCTGAAACGATGGTTTGCAGCTGAATTGGAGGGGGAGCTAATATCCTTGTGGAAAGGTTTGCTGGTGCTGCTCCAGGGGGTTTAAACTAAATTTGCAGGGGGATAGGGACCAGAATGCCAGAGCAGATGGGGACTGGAGGAGGAAAAAGATGATATGAACACTGCATGTAAAGTCAGAAATCAAAGGGTGTATGTGGTGGAAATATTCTCAGCTGCATCTATTTCAATGCAAGGAATATTGTAAGAAAAATAAGACAAGCATTCAGCTTGGATTGGCACATTGGAATTATGACACTGTGGACATTAGTGAAACTTGATTGAAGGAGGGGCAGGACTCTGCTGATACACCACTAGCCTACTGTAGGGGTGTACCTGCAGAAGAGCACTGGAGGACAAGGCAACACCTGGCTGGCTGTCAATCAGCCGACCTGAATGGACCAAGCCCCACCCGGTCGGCTGCCAATCACCCTCCGGGATATAAGATAGATCCAGCCCTTCGAAGCCAGTCTCAGAGCTTGCAACAGTATTCTCACAGCCAGCTCTGTGGAAGTTTATGTTGAATAAAGCCTGTAGAACAGACTTTATGCTTTGGGTGTTTGCTTCTGTTTGATAAGCAACACAATTTATTCAAGATAAAATTTGAAGCTGCTATGGAGAAGCTCCTGAGCGCCGAGAGCCTTGAAGTCGACCCACGCCATCCGGAAATGCAGGCACTCTTCAAAATCTGGAAGCACACGGTCGGAGAAATCATCGAGGCATATGCCTCCAACAGAAAAAGGCTCGTTTTACTCCGCTCAAAGCTAGTGGTGTGCCTTAGGGATCAGTGGTGGGACCAGTGTTGTTTTTCATCATTGATTTGGATGATAATGTGATAAATTAGATAAGCAAATTTGCAGTGGAGGTGTTGTGGATACAAGGAAGGATTTCAAATCTTGCAGAGGGATCTGGATCAGCTGGAAAAATTGGCTGAAAAATGGCAGATGGAGTTTAATACAGACAAATGTGAGGTGTTGCATTTTGGAAGGACAAACCAAGCTAGGATGTACACGGTAGGACACTGAGGAGTGCAGTAGAACAGAGGGACCTGGAAATACAAATACATAATTCACTGAAAGTGGTGTCACAGATGAATAGGGTTGAAAAGAGAGCATTTGGCATATTGGCCTTCATAAATCAAAGTATGGAGTATAGGAGTTGGGATGTTATGGTTTTCTTTGGCTTGGCTTCGCGGACGAAGATTTATGGAGGGGGTAAAAAGTCCACGTCAGCTGCAGGCTCGTTTGTGGCTGACAAGTCCGATGCGGGACAGGCAGACACGATTGCAGCGGTTGCAAGGGAAAATTGGTTGGTTGGGGTTGGGTGTTGGGTTTTTCCTCCTTTGCCTTTTGTCAGTGAGGTGGGCTCTGCGGTCTTCTTCAAAGGAGGTTGCTGCCCGCCAAACTGTGAGGCGCCAAGATGCACGGTTTGAGGCGTTATCAGCCCACTGGCGGGGGTCAATGTGGCAGGCACCAAGAGATTTCTTTAGGCAGTCCTTGTACCTCTTCTTTGGTGCACCTCTGTCACGGTGGCCAGTGGAGAGCTCGCCATATAATACGATCTTGGGAAGGCGATGGTCCTCCATTGTATAAAACATTGGTGAGGCCAAATTTGGAATATTGTGTTAAATTTTGGTCCCCTAACTACAGGAAAGATATCAGTAAATTGAAAGAGTGCAGAGAATATTTAATAGGATGTTGCCCGGATTTCAGGAATGGTTAAACAGGTTAGGACTTTATTCCTTGGAGCTCAGAAGAATGAGGGGAGATTTGATAGAAGTATTTAAAATTATGAGGGGGATCGACAGAGTAAATGCAACCAGGCCTTTTCCACTGAGATTGCATGAGATACAAACCAGACGACATGGTTAAGGGTGAAAAGGGAAAAGTGTAGGGGGACAATAGGGTAACTTCTTCACACAGAGCGTGGTGGGAGTGTGGAAGGAGCTGCCAGCTGAAGAGGTGAGTGCAGGCTCAATTTTAACATATAAAAAAAATTACATGGACGGAAGGGCTACGAAGGGATTATGGAATGGGTGCAGGTCAATGGGACAAGGCAGAATAATAGTTCAGCATAGTCCAGAAAGGCCTGTTTTCTGTACTGTCATGTTTTATGGTTCTATTAGAACTGGTCAACAATTTCAACATTAATGAGAATCAAAAATAATGTTTTGACAACTCTATCCAGCTTCCTTTCTGCCTGTCAAGGTTATGTTTTGTTTCACACAACAAAGATTACTTTCAAATTTTAATATCGGTTTCATCTTTGAGCGAGCCAGTGGTGCTAGGCTAAGTGGACAAGTGCCAGGAAATCAATTACCACTGAAACATTTAGATTCAAACCAACTGAGCAGAAGAGGACATGAGCACATTTTATTTATTTGCAGTGCAGATTGCAGATGTGGAAAGAGTCACTGGTGGCGTCATTAAAAAAAAAGAATATCTTAGTTTATCTAGTAATTCTACTAACACTAGCCTATAAATTTAGCCAAAGAGGACCTTTATAAAGGTCCACGCATCAGCTAAGCATACTATTTGGATGTCAGAATTGCAAATGCTCTTCAAGAAATGTTAACAAGTGAACAAACATGGGTTTATTTATAGCACATGTCCCATAAACCTATTCGAACATTGTGACAAACTGACTTCATCGAAAGTGAGGAGAAGAGGTTGGCAGTTCTTTATTCACATTCCCAAATGGAAAAAATAAATCCCAGAGACTAAGTGAATGTAGTATTCGTATATTAGTTTAAAACTGTTAATCCCCAGCTCTGAATTATCATATTTAATCAATGCAAAATGCAACAAAAAAAAAATCACCCTGAATCAACCGATTAAGGATGAAAAATGATTTGGTTTCTTTGCACACAATTGTCAGGTTACGTGAGAGAAATCCTCATTTGAACAATATGTGTTGGTTTTGTTTTCATCCATTATTGATCATCTGTATTGAGCAGGAGTCTGGAATCCATTAGATGTACAGGTTTCCATGAGAGGACGTGGGTTAGGGATAAAGGAGAAAACATTCACAGAGGGCCTGAGGAAAAATCCCTTGCTAAAATCCAAGCCTTTATTCTCTAAGTAAAACATGAAAGTCTGCAAACACTGGGGTTGAAGTAAAAGCACAATGCTGGAGAAACTCAGCTGGTCAAATACTGTATTTCATACTTTGCTATTTTAAGTACACTGTTTGACTTGCAGAGTTTCTTCTTTATTCTCTGGACCATTCCACCTATCGCTCCTGCAACCGCACACCCTCCACAATATCTATTCTCTGGCTCCAGCCTCTGGCTCATTCCCCTTCGTTGCTGGCAGTTCATTTTGCTTGTGGAAAAGACCAGATTTGAACATAAACAGCCCATTTTATTTTGTTCAAACCATTCAGAAATATACATAAAACAATATTGTTGTTTTGTAAACTACCAGTTATCAAATACTGGAGCCAATTATCCCTGTAACATCTGAGAAGAAGACTAGGACAGGAATTTTAGAACAAGGCATCTTGAAGCACACAGTGTCTGTAACGTATTTTTTTAATAAAACTTTCAAATTGAATTTAGTCCCAGAAAGACACCTGTACCCACAATTTTATTTTAATTTCGACTACCTCATGGTAGCAGGCCCTTTCAGCCCATGAGGCTAATTAACCGACAACCCCCGTATATTTTGAAAGGTGGGAGGAAACCGGAGCACCAGGAGGAAGAACATACAAACTCCTTACAGACAGTGCCCGATTCGAACCCAGGTCACTGGTACAATAATATCATTGTGCTAACTGCTACACCTTATTGTAATCCACTGTAAAATGGTGACAGACTGGAGCTCAAGTTTACTGTACCAGTATTATGCAGTGACTCCAGTGTTACATGGTATCAGCCGTGCCCGTATTCACTGTACCCCAAGGTCCTGGACTTAGTCTGAGGACAAACACCACCAAACATGCCACTGGCTAGCCCAGGTCCAGCTTTGTCAAGCTCTTATCTCAGCTTTGCCTGTGCCCTGGGACTTAGGATGATGGTGGGGAAAGTTGTCTTCTGCCTCCTCCCTCTGGCTCTTCCAAGTTCCTAGGGGTTTCTCCGTGTCTTCTCCTTTTAGGCATTTGGGCCTTTCGTGGAGATTTTTGGGATCTGATGACAAACACCCAGATGGACTGCAAAGTAATGAGAAGGGAAGGAAATGGCCCTCAAAGAGATCGTAATAGCAGAAATTAACATAATGGGGAAGCACATTGAACTATCTTTCTGCGTTATAAGTGTTAAAAACAAAATGTTTTTTAGCTGGTTTGTGACTGGTCTCCTAGCAACAAGCAAAACCATTTAAAACCAACTGATATTGCAACCATGACACCACAGCTCTAGAACCAGTTAATGATAACAGTAGATTGACTTTATTTTGTCACGATAGGAGCTTCCTCAATGACTTTGGAAGCTTGAAGAGGCACATAGGTTTGATTTCGTACAACTAACTTTGAAGCATATGATTTAGGACCAGTAGTGGGCCACTTGGCCCCTGAAATCTACTGTCTCATTTAATGAGATAATGGCTGAAGTGATTGCAAGCTAACTTCAATTTCTCATCTACCCACAGTAATACTTCATCGTCCACATGCCATCTCCCCCTGCCTGAACTCCATTTCCACTGCCCTTTGAGGAGAAGTGTAACAAAGATTCGTGACCCTTTGAAGAACAAAAATCGCCTCATATGCGTCTTAAATGAGCAAGTCTATTTTTAAACAATTGCCTCTTATTTGTGCTTCTTCCACAATAAAAAAAAGTATTCTCCACATCCACCTTGTCAAGGCCCCTCAGGATCTTGTGTTACCTTTCATTCTAGCAGATAGCCTGCCTAACTTTCCTCATTAACCTGTCCACGACTAGTCCATCTTATCTAAACTGCTCCAAGGAGACCAGTGATGAGCGCTGTATTCCAGATCTGGTTTCACCAATACCTTGTAGAACTGTATATGTTTTTTGTATTTCTGTATTTTCAGTCAGTTTATTTACTTTTCTTTCTTTTATTTACATTTCTTTCATAGAAATTCTGCCTGGCCCGCAGGAAAAAGAATCTCATGATTGATGCGATGTCATGCATGTACTCTGACAATAAATTTGAACTGAAACATCACCCTCCAGACTTTCTATTTCCCCTCGCAATAAAGAATATGCTGATAGCTTTCCCAATTACTTTCCATTACAACATACCATCTTTGTGGGTCACGCACCAGAATGCCCAGTTCATTTTAAGAACATAAGAAATAGAGCAGGACTTGGCCATCCGGTCTGCCATTCAGTGTGATCATGGCTGATTTGATAATAAGCTCATCACCACCTACCGGCCTGTTCCTCATATTCCTTAATTCCCCTACTATGTAAAAATCTATCCACCCTTGTTTTAAATATATTTACTGAGGCTGCCTCTATTGCTTTAATGGCCAGCGAATTCCACAGAATCATCATCCTCTGAGAAAAGCAGTTTCTCCTCATCTCCGTTCTAAATCTCCGACCCTGAAACTTGAGGCTATGTCCCCTAGTTATAGCCTTCCCCACCAATGGAAACAACTTGCCTACCTCTATCTTATTTCATAATTTTATATGTTTCTTGTTCTTCTAAATATCTCTCATAACAATCACTCACTTTGTATTATCCCTGCTAAAATATACAATTACACATTTTCCCACAAAATAGACAGACAATTGGCACCCAGATGGTTTCTGACTGGCCTTGCCCCACAGAACTCCTTCTTCCTGCAGTGAGTCTATTCTTTCTCCTTGTCTAGTGCCTTCCCAGTAACATCCAGGACACCTCTGACTTCTGCCGCTTTGACATTTTTGGCCACGGTGTTCCAATCCTTTCACATCTGGGCCGTAACGGTTTCCACCACGTTATGATAACGCCAGTGACATGGATTCAAATCTGGCTGAGTCTGTACATGCTCCCCGTGATGGTGTGTGTTTCCTCTGGGTGCTCCATTTCCTCCCACCTTCCATAAATGTACAGGGTTTGGAGCTTTAATAGTGTATATGGATGGCACAGGCTCAGGGCCTGTTACTGTGGTAGATCTCTACAAATTTTTTAAAAAATGTTCACTCCACACAGCATAGTCTGAGGGCCCTTAGATTCTTCACTGGTCCAATTCAGTCCTGCTTCATCGTTGCATATTCTGCCTGAACCCATTCTCACATTGATCAGCTCCTTTTTTCGAAAAAAAAACTCCATTCACTTCCTTCAGTTCAAATTTACACACACACACACACACATATATTCTCCAGAATTTTGTTCTCCAAATTTGTCTTCCCCATTCCTCCCTTTCAGTCATCTGAAGGGCTGGATCCCTCAAACTCCCTGGTTCACCCTCCATTCCCACAAGCACTCATCATTCCATCCCTACCTTCTAACGACACGTTAACGTGTATCTACAGGCAGCGTAATGCCTTTTCCCTCTCTCCTTCCCACTGTTTCAGACCCAGATACTCCTTCCAGGTGAAACACTTGTACTTCCAATATTTCATTTCAATGCCCACACTGTGATTTCATCCTCTATGTGGATGCCAAACACAGACTGGCTGACCACCTGGCAGAATACAACAGTCCTGTTCATAAGAATGACCTTGAGCTCCAAAATGCCTGTCACTTTAATTTTCCAACTCAGTCCACATTGACCTGTCTGAAGGCTCTTACTTAACCCAGTTATTACAGCATGAGTGACCGGTTCGAATCCAGCGCTGGATGTAAGGAGCTTGTATGTTCTCCCCTTGGCCTGTGTGAGTTTTCTCTGCGTGTTCCAGTTTCCTTCTACCCTCCAAAATGTGTGAGGTTGATAGGTTAATTGGGTGTAATTGGACAGCATGGGTTTCATGGTCTGGAAGAGCCTTCTATCATTAAAACATTTTAAAAATTAAAATCCAACAAAGTCCATCATGAGCTTTGAAAATGGAGCCTGACCTTCACTTTGTGGCCCCTGGGTCCCAAACATTGGTTTTAAATTATCAGCATGTATTAGAAATGGCCAGTTGATTTTGTAATTAGTTACATGTGTAAAGTTGGCTTTGTTTTCCCCCTCTGGAAATTCCAGAATTGCTTTTATTTTAGATTTTTAGCATCTTCAAGGTTCTCCTTCGCATAAAGTTCCAACAGTTTTTGCTTTGTCCTTATTCACCTCTTTCAATTGCCATAGTCATCCAAACAGATCATTGTTGAAGATATGGATCCTTCATCTTTTCCTGATCTACCCCCCCAGCCCGTATATAGACATTCCTCCTATCACAATTTTGGTTGAAGGTGTCAAAAAGTTACTGCTTAACATCAATATGGCAACAGCTATTGGGCCAGACCAGATTCAGAATCAAACCCTCAAAACTGCAGCTGAAGAACTAGCTCCTGTTCTGCAGTTTATCTTCCAGCAGTTGCTCAACTCATTTGACCTTCCCCTGGATTGGAGGAAGGCAAACTTCACTCCTCTCTTCAAGAAGGGCTCAAACATCAACCCGGCAACTTATCGTCCTGTTTCATTAACAAGCACCTGCTGCAAACTCCTGGGGCACATAATAGACGGCAACCTGATGAGGCATCTTAGCAGTAACAATATTCTTGCTGATAATCAGCGTGCATTTAGGAAGCATAGATCAGGATCCTAATTATCCTAACAACAACTGACCTGGCCAAAAACTTTGATAACAATGTCACCACTGATTTAGCAGTTTTCAACTTCTCCAAAGCATTTAATGTCATTCCCCACTAAAGATTACTTAAGAAGCTCGATTACTATGGTATTTGCTCCAACATTAAAAGATGGATTTCCATTTTCTTGATGAAATATCTCCAGTGGGTGTACGTGAATGGAAAAAAAAAACTCTGAATGGTGTCCAGTGTTAAGTGGTACACCCCAGGACGCAGGCCCACATTTGTTTTTACTCTATATCAGCGACATTCATGGAAAAGTTACAGGCACCACTAGACTATTCGCAGATGACTGGTATACTGTCCAATTAAGTCAGCTGATGATAAGATAGCATGGTAGAATGGTCACAAAAATGGGGTATGCAGTTCAATCCTTCCAAATGTGAAACCATATATATCACCAGGAAGAGAAAACCAGACTAAACATCATACAAAATCCCAGGTGTCACCCTTGATGAAACCAAACAGACCAAATCCCTTGGCATCAAGATCCAAAATGATCTGTGTTGGAATGATCAGACGCATCATACAACGGTTAAGGCAACAGGAGCCCTAAATTATCTGAGACGCAACTTCCACCATAGTTCAACTTCTGTCAAGAAGTTGTACCTCACCCTCGTCAGACCACATTTGGAATACACAGTAGCTGCGTGGGACCCAACACAAACAAAAACACTACTCCCATTGAACAAGTCCATAGACAGGCAGCCCGATTTTTCACAAATACATATGGAAGAGAAGTGAGTGTCACAAAGCTCTTGGATTCATTAAAGTGGAGCTCTCGCCAAGACAGACGTGAAGCACGCCGTCTGACCTGTTTTTACAAAATGCTGAACTCCCAGCACGATATAGATGACCAAGCCTACACCAAACTCAAGTCTGCTAGGAGCAGATGTGGGCACACAACCCAATTCATAGTGCCATCTTCCAAGATAGACGTGTACAGCAATTCATTCATTCCCCCGTACACTTAAAGCATGGAATAATCTTCACCTGACCATTTTCACACAATTAGACCTAATTACATTTAAGTCAGCTCTTCTTCAACAATCTCCTCCTAAGCACACCCTCCCCCACCTCCAGTTTAAATTTGATAGAGAATATTTTGGAGGACCAAGAACCAAGAATTGCCAAAGATTCGGGCCTGAGCCCTTCTTCAAGGAATAAGCAGAATAAGCTAGAAACAGGAAATCTCAGAATTCAAACAATGCTGGCTGGGAGAGGAATCCAGACCAACAAAAAGTATTCCCTCTGTTCTCTCCACCCCTCCCCAAACTCTGCCAACTAAAGCAAGTTTGTTTTCTAACTTGTCTTTTTCTAGTTCAAACCTTGACTTTGTCCCTCACATCACTAATGCTGCCCAACCAGTTGAGTATTTACGTTTTCTGTTCTTTATCATCACAGATAATGTTGCTTCCTTCAAACAGCGGTCTGTTTATTGTTTCCTTTTTAATATCAGGGAGTCAAGAGGTGTGGGTTAGCACAGGAAACTGACACTGAGGTTAAAGATTTATCAAGATCTTCCTAATGGTGTCCTAGGGCTGGCACTTATATCAGTGTCCCCATTTTTAAAAAAATCTGCACAATTAACCACCACACACGCCATCTGTGCCTGGCACCTGACATAGTTTCCATTTTAAGTGCCCCTCACCATTATCACACACACAGGTTGTGGATACAGGTTGTGAGACGTCAATCTGTCTTTACCCCTTCCCTCCTCCATAGGCTGTTTACATCATCTTTAAAGTAAAGAACCTTTTCCTTCATCCATGTGTTGTCTAAGAACTCACACTTACGAATAGAAGATGAAACATGGTGTCAGAAGTGGGATGAAAGAAATTAAATGGAAATGCTTTAAAAGGAAAAATCTAAAGTCAGCAACTGATCAGTGAAGAGAAACTAACAAAGTGAAAAATGGAAGGATTACATCCACCAACGAAACTTCAGTTGACAGATAATGTGACTGAAAATTGGAACAGATTTAAACAATGTTTTGGATTGTATTTAGTGGCAGTCAGAGCTGACAAGAAAAGTGATAAAGTGAAAGCGTCAGTTTTCTTACATGTTGTGGGTGATGAAGCCCTGGGGGTGTATAATAACTTCATATTTGCTACTGAAGGAGACAAAATGAAATTGTAAAAAATAATGGAACAGTTTGAGGCATACATCATACCTAAACATAATATGACATTTGAGAGGCACATATTTTTCACATGTGTACAGAAAATGGAGGAAAGTATTGATCAGTATGTGAGTGAACTGAAAAACAAGCAAAACATGTGAATTTGGTGGACTGACGTGCTGATAAAAGACTGACTTGTGTGTGGTATTCCAGATAATAGTCTAAAGGAAAGACTTCTAAGAGAGCAAAATCTAAACTGGAAAAAGCCATAGCACTCTGTAGAGTTACAGAAACTGTAAAATTCCAGGCAAAAGAGCTGTTTAGTGAAACTAGCTGCAACGTGCATGCAGTGAGCAAGAACGGACATAAACCATTTAACAAAAAGAGCACCAAAGTGGAAAGAGAGACATGGCCAGTGAACAAAAATGAAAGGGACAATCAAAAGCCATGTCATCGATGTGTTACAAAACACCTACCAAATAAAGGGTCTACCATATGGTAAAACATGCAATACGTGCAACAAAAGCAACCATTATGCCCATTGCTGTAGGAACCAAATGCAACAAAGCAAGGTTCATGCCGTAGATGAAAAGGAGATAGAGGAATTCTATGTAGATGTTGTGACTGAAAACAAGGAAGAAAACAGGGACTGCATGTTGAGATTAAAAGTGAATGACATAAACATTTCATTGTATACTGGAGCACAAATTAATGTAATATCAGAGACTGATTTTAAGAAGATTAGACAAAGATGTATGGAACATAAGTGAAGGTGACAGGATATTCAGGTGCCAATATATCAGTTCAAGGAGAATGCATGGTCAAAGTGAAACACAAGGACGGAGAACATATGCTAGCATTCATCGTGATACCAAAGGATGTACAGGCCATACTAGGTTTAAGAGCCTGTGAGAAACTGAACATGAAGAGTCTCTGTTATGGACAGTCTATGATGAACTCATGAAAGAGTACAATGACCTATTTCAGGATCTAGGACTGCCTTCCAGGAGAACACACGATCAGAGTGGATAAACATGTGTCACCGATAATACATCCATGCAGAAAAGTTCCATTTGCGCTTCAAAAGCAACTAAAGCAGAGTTGGACAGGATGGAAAGCCTGAACGTGATTCAGAAGATAGATAAGCCAACAGAGTGGGTGAGTTCACTTGTCATTGTGGACAAAAAGAATGGAAAGCTTAGAATTTGCCTGGATCCAAGAGATCTAAACAGAGTAATAAAGAGAGCACACTTTAAGCTTCCGACGCGTGAAGAAATCATGTCACAGTTTGCAAATGCAAAGTTTTTCTGCAAGTTAGATGCATCATCAGGATTTTGGCAGAAAATTGGATGAAGCAGGTTCAAGACTGTGCATGTTCAATAGTCCATTTGGCAGATACAGATTCCTAAGGTAACCATTCGGAATACCCTCAGCTCCTGAAGTATATCACAAAACTACCCATATGGTCTATGAGCACCTGGACGGAGTTGATACCTCAATGGATGACATCATAGTCTGGGAACCACGAAAATAGAGCATGATGAGAGACTAAGGAAAGTCCTGGAAGCAACAAGGAAAGCAAACCTGAAACTGAATAGAGAGAAATGCCAGCTTGGGGTGACAGAACTAACATTTGTAGGAGATATTATTGGCAGTGAGGGCATCAGACCAGATCCCAGAAAGGTGTCCACCATTGGGATCATGCCAAGGCCACAATGCATAAAGGATGTACAGAGGTTTAATGGAATGGTCAACTATATGGGTAAATTCATATCCAAGCTCTCAGAAAAGATGGCTCCAGTGAGAAGACTAACAGAAAAGAACATTGAATGGGAGTGGAATCATGAGCAAGAAAAGTCATGGAGTGAACTAAAGAAACTGCTCACAGAGGAACCAGTTCTGAGGTTTTACAACCCAGCGAGACCCATCAAATTATCATCAGATGAATTACATAGTGGGCTCGGTGCAGTTCTTCTGCAAAAATATGATGACTGGCAACCCATTGCGTATGCATCACGCTCAATGACAGACGAGTAGACACAATATGCTCAAATTGAAAAGGACCTGCTCAGCATCACATATGCCTGTGAAAAATTTCACCAGGACAAGTAATCAGTGTAGAGACTGACCATAAGCCCTTGATTGTATTGTTCCAAAAGCCATTAAATGAATGTCCACTTAGAATACAAAGAATGATGATTAGGCTGTGACACTATACACTGATTGTGGCATACACTCTGGGAAAGCTAAAGTACACCTCAGACACGTCTAGAGCTATTGACACGAGAGAGCCTGCAAACACCAAAGTGGATGAAGAAATGAATGCCTTCGCTCGAGTGTGGTATGTCATTGGCTAGAATCAAAAACCTACCCATTAAGGAGAATCTCCTAAAAACAAAAGAGGGGAGAAAGTGAGGAAGTTCAAAGAACAACAGAAAGAAAAGCAAAAATATTACTTTGACAGAGGAACAAGAAACCTACCGGAACTCCACACTGGTGACCAAGTAAGGCTAAAAGACAAAACAAACTTATGGACTCAGAAGGGAACTGTCCTTAATGAAGTCCAACTAAGATCATACACCATTCAGACAGATGAAGATGCTGTTCTGTGAAAAAACCGTTGAAAGACGGATACTGTTGAACAACTTGAATACATATCTGAGAAGAGATCGTCTGAGGCAACAACTCATATTCAAAGACAATCAATCAGGAGATTGTCAAGACACGTGAATCCTCCTAAGAAACTCATTGAGCAAATTTAAAGACCCCTGGTTATAGAATGAATTAGTGCTATCTTATTCACTCTTCAAGATTTAGTGTATCTAAATGTGAACACACAAAACAAGTTTAAAGAATGTGTTCCTGGTGTTAAAGTTAAAATTGCAGAGTTATACAAAGAAAATATGTTAGTTAAAAGTAAGTTACTTTTGTTTTAAGAAAGGGAGGTGGAATGATTATGATCATGGTGCAATGCATCTAGCAATGTCTTAAGGATTATAGCTCCTGTTTGATTATACTTGGCTGCCAGCAGGGGCTGACACAGAGCAAGAGACTACAGTTTTAAAGATCTGTAATGGAGGCTTGCAGCCTCATGGGCTGTTTACATCAACTTTAAAGTTAAGAACTCACACATATGAATACAAGATGAAGCTCCTGTGCTTCCCATTTACACCCAATTAACCTACAACCGACGTACGTTTTTGGAGGGTGGGAGGAAATCGGAGCACCCAGAGGAATCCCATACAGACTCAGGGAGAATGTACAGACTCCTTACATACATGTCCAGATTCGAACTCAGGTTTGCTGACGCTGTAACAGAGATGCGCTAACAGCTAATTGTGCAGCCCTACTACGCTAAATGTGCTGCCCTCCTATGTTAACCGCGCTGCCCTACTACACTAACCCTCCCTCCCTAGTCTATAAAGTGCACTCATTATCTAAAATGCATCTTTTAACTTGAAACTGGATGATTAATAGTTCACCTTTACTAAGGCTTCAAATATGTGAGAAAGGTTATGCTGAGCTGGTCAACAGAACAAGTGATGTCAAGGCAGGAGAATTAGAGGAGAGGAAGCATTTAGATGTCTGTTCCTTGGGTTGAGAGCGAAGTGCGGAGGGCGAGTGGAGAGATAGTGTTCGTACTCAAGACCTCGAATGCTGAGATTTCACGAGATTCATGAGAAGGTCAAAATGGAACTTGGAGGGCCAAAGTATTGGAAATGAGGATTGCAAGAGTGTTTGGGTGAATCTTAAATTCAGAGGGTCATGAGTGGTGGTGGTGGGGTAATCAGTGGTGGTTGTGAAGTAGGTGGGTGGTGGGGTCGTGGGTGATGGTGGGGTCATGGGTGCTGGTGGGGTCAGGTGCTAGGTGCTGGTTGGGTCATGGGTGGTGGTGGGATAATCAGTGGTGGTTATGAAGTAGGTGGGTGGTGGGGTCGTGAATGCTGGTGGGGTCAGGTGCTAGGTGCTGGTTGGGTCATGGGTGGTGGCGGGGTAATCAGTGGTGGTTGTGACATAGGTGGGTGGTGGGGTCGTGGGTGGTGGCGGGGTCGTGGGTGCTGGTGGGGTCATAGGTGCTGGGTGCTGGTTGGGTCATGGGTGGTGGTGGGATAATCAGGGGTGGTTGTGAAGTAGGTGGGTGGTGGGGTCATGAGTACTGGTGGGGTCGTGGGTCCTTATCCTGAACATCATTTAGAGGAATCTCTGAGGATATCAAAGATAAGGAATATGTTTTGTGGTGTGTTGAATGCTCACAGCTAAAGCGGGTTTATTAACATCATACTTTTGACTGAGCTAAGTGTAATCTGTTTTAAACGGCTGTCTTCCAGGTTGACTCAAGGGACAGGAGGTCACCTCTGTCTGGACCAGGTGAATGGGAGGAGTAAGCACTATTGGCGGTGGGTTTGGGCAGCTGGCTGGATCTTGTTCCATCCACCCCAGCACTAAGGTGAGGCCACCATGCCCCAAAGCCATGAGGAAGAAAAGGCTTCAGTAAGAATTCATGAGTGATCTCTCTGAAGTCACTATCTCCTTCGATGTTGTGTCCAGCAGATTTGGTTCTCATCACGTATTAACACAAACATAGAAAGTTTTAGACACTATCCTGTCTCCTAATCTGCTTGGCCCTGGAACTTATCCCTGCCTCAGTAGGCCCTGTATTCATCCTCTACTTCAAGGCAAGGGTATGAACACTATTCACGGCTAACCAAGGCAGTTCAGAAAATCTCTATTGTATTGCCATTTTTCTAATAAAATGGCACATTGGGACCCACATGAGCAAGTCCAATAGATTCAGTGATGCTGTTTGAAGATTATCTCAGTGGGTATAGGTTCCTCAATCAACACTCCAAACATTAATTGGTGTAAGTAGAAACTGTGTTTCTGTCATCAGACTTGACTACTAAACTTTTCAAAGCAATTCATGGTCTGCGAAGTCCTCTGAGAGATCACAAGGATGTGAAAGGCACCTTTATTTTCCAAGTTATTTCTATATTTACTGTACCAACCAAAGAGTGTGACAAATCTGCCGAGATTACCGCTGATCACAGTTTAATGCTTCATGTTGGAAATCTCGTGAATATACATGCATACTTTGCATGATCAGGCTGCACTACGATATCCCCATGGGTAAAAGGGTAAAATAAGCAAAGAATATGCCTAGGTTGGCAAATTAAAATTGGCAACTTCGAGCTCCCCGGTGACTCAGTTGTTTGAGGTAGCTGCACAGACCAGACAGCCATCAAGGCCTCACTTTCCTCATATATACAAATAAATATATAAAATATATATAAAGTTACAAATGACTTGGTGCCTGAGAAGTAAAGCACACCATGGGAAAGCTTAGTGACAATGGTGTTATTAACTGCAAGTTCTGCTTCTGACAGATCCTCAACAATGACAACTAAAGTTTATGATACCTAATCGTTCTGTGTCACCTTTGACTCAGCTGGCAGCATTCCCAACTGAGAGGAAAGGTAGTGAATTCACATTTCAACCCCAAGACATGATTGTATGAATTCCTTTTTGCTGGGATGATGTAGTTAACCAAATCTCAGTCTGCTCATACAGGTAATTATTAAAGCTCCCTGCAACATCTTAAAGAGCAGGGGATTCACCTGATGGCTGTACCAACATTTCCCCATCATTTCACATCACCAAAACAACATTTTCTTACTTGTTTGTGGGATTTGCTGAGCAGAAATTGGCTGGTGTTACTCTGGTTGTTACACTCCACTCGTACTTCATTGCCTGGGTATCGTCAGAGATTTTTGAAGTGAATGGATTACCTTATGTTTTTTTTCCTTTCTTTCTTCAAGCGCTAAGAATGTGGCCAGTCGCATCTGAGCCTTCACAAAGGGCAGCTTTGGTGAAAGTGTATCTTTGGCCTCCACCTTGTGTCATTTTTAGACTGACATGGATGGAATTAGGGTCTTGGGGGAATTGATCATCAACCTGTCATTTGTCAATCACCAGTGAAGTGAAAGATAAGTATATTTTGCCTCCTCCAGCAATTCATCAGTCCCCTTCCTTGACTATCCCTGCAACCAATGTTCCCTCTAATTTTTTGTAGTCAGTGTGCACAACAATCTTATGTGGTGCAATGTTTTTTTTCCTGTTACAAAAGTTTGTGCGCACTGACTGTGCAAAGGTAAACTTGAAATTGTTTCAAGATCATTCTGGCACAGCCTATCTCTCATGGCTAATAAAACTGTCTTTCTTTGGCTTGGCTTCGCGGACGAAGATTTATGGAGGGGGTAAAAAGTCCACGTCAGCTGCAGGCTCGTTTGTGGCTGACCAGTCCGATGCGGGACAGGCAGACACGATTGCAGCGGTTGCAAGGGAAAATTGGTTGGTTGGGGTTGGGTGTTGGGTTTTTCCTCCTTTGCCTTTTGTCAGTGAGGTGGGCTCTGCGGTCTTCTTCAAAGGAGGCTGCTGCCCGCCAAACTGTGAGGCGCCAAGATGCACGGTTTGAGGCGTTATCAGCCCACTGGCGGTGGTCAATGTGGCAGGCACCAAGAGATTTCTTTAGGCAGTCCTTGTACCTTTTCTTTGGTGCACCTCTGTCACGGTGGCCAGTGGAGAGCTCGCCATATAATACGATCTTGGGAAGGCGATGGTCTTCCATTCTGGAGACGTGACCCATCCAGCGCAGCTGGATCTTCAGCAGTGTGGACTCGATGCTGTCGACCTCTGCCATCTCGAGTACCTCGACGTTAGGGGTGTGAGCGCTCCAATGGATGTTGAGGATGGAGCGGAGACAACGCTGGTGGAAGCGTTCTAGGAGCCGTAGGTGGTGCCGGTAGAGGACCCATGATTCGGAGCCGAACAGGAGTGTGGGTATGACAACGGCTCTGTATACGCTTATCTTTGTGAGGTTTTTCAGTTGGTTGTTTTTCCAGACTCTTTTGTGTAGTCTTCCAAAGGCGCTATTTGCCTTGGCGAGTCTGTTGTCTATCTCATTGTCGATCCTTGCATCTGATGAAATGGTGCAGCCGAGATAGGTAAACTGGTTGACCGTTTTGAGTTTTGTGTGCCCGATGGAGATGTGGGGGGGCTGGTAGTCATGGTGGGGAGCTGGCTGATGGAGGACCTCAGTTTTCTTCAGGCTGACTTCCAGGCCAAACATTTTGGCAGTTTCCGCAAAGCAGGACGTCAAGCGCTGAAGAGCTGGCTCTGAATGGGCAACTAAAGCGGCATCATCTGCAAAGAGTAGTTCACGGACAAGTTTCTCTTGTGTCTTGGTGTGAGCTTGCAGGCGCCTCAGATTGAAGAGACTGCCATCCGTGCGGTACCGGATGTAAACAGCGTCTTCATTGTTGGGGTCTTTCATGGCTTGGTTCAGCATCATGCTGAAGAAGATTGAAAAGAGGGTTGGTGCGAGAACACAGCCTTGCTTCACGCCATTGTTAATGGAGAAGGGTTCAGAGAGCTCATTGCTGTATCTGACCCGACCTTGTTGGTTTTCGTGCAGTTGGATAATCATGTTGAGGAACTTTGGGGGACATCCGATGCGCTCTAGTATTTGCCAAAGCCCTTTCCTGCTCACGGTGTCGAAGGCTTTGGTGAGGTCAACAAAGGTGATGTAGAGTCCTTTGTTTTGTTCTCTGCACTTTTCTTGGAGCTGTCTGAGGGCAAAGACCATGTCAGTGGTTCCTCTGTTTGCGCGTATTGGCACGTTTTAATATAATTCAAGTATGATTGCATTCTATGAAGTAACATACTGTATTTAGTTAAGATTTTATTCTATATTTTGAATGATTTTGTTCAGTTTGTTGTTCTATTAAATAAAAGATCAATGATTATTTCTTATTTAACAGAAACAGTTAGCTAAGAGATTATTTTCAATAAGTATGATTATGAATTACTACATTATTTCATGGGCACATTATTTGTGCGCTGGTGGCAAAACATATGTGCATGTGCACAGCTTAGAGGGGACAGTGCCTGCAACTAACAACTCATCTGTCCCAGCAGCAACCACTCTGTCAGCATACTCAAGAGTTCAACAGCCTCGAGTGTCTCAAAGGTCTGAACGAAAGTAGCAACAGCCAGTTCTGTGTAGAACAGTAGTTAGGCCACTTCACTGTAAACAAGGCACTTGTGTGGATCCTGATTATTGTCTTGGAACTTAATAAACTTGACATTTGACATTCTGGTTGACCGTGCTCTCACGATAATTATCTTAAACTCCATTATTAGTACATCAGTGACAGAGAGGCACAGAGACTGAAGATGTTGAAATCTGGAGCAAAAGCAAGCTGCTAGAGCAGTTCAGAAGGTCGAATGGTATCAGTGGGGTTAGGGGTGCAGAAGAAGAAGAGAAGTCCTAACAGGACCATAAAGGAAGCAGAGAGGATCATTGGAGTCTCCCTCCCCACGTCAGCGGGATCTCCCGGGATTTTTGTCTGAAGTGGGTTCGCATTGAGAAACCCTTCCACCCTGCACACAGCCTCTTTAAGCTGTTCCCATTAGGAAAGAGATACAGGAAGATCAGAGCCAGCACCACCAGGCTGAGGAAGATCTTCTTCCCAAGAGCAGTGAGAATGCTGAACGACCGAAGGAACTGCTCACACTAACCATCCAAGGCTCTCACCTTTACAAAACTATATTTATTTATTTGTATATATGAATACTTGTCCGGCATATATAGTTTGTCTGTATGTGTGTTATGTCTGGGTGTGTGTCTGCATGTTTTGCATTGAGGACTGGAGAACACTTTCATTGGGTTGTACTTGTGCAATCAGATGACAATAGAGTTGAGTTGACTTGACTATTACAGATTGAGATCCTGGAATGCTGATGCAGGGTCTTGATTCCTGTCTCCCTTTCCCACAGATGTTTCATGTCAAAAATAAGTGACTTACAATAGTTCCAAGAGTTCATGATTAGTGTAACAAGGTGGGATTCAAGAGTCTGATCACTGATGGAAAGAAACTTTTCTTGAATTTAGAGGTGCTGGTCTTCAGGCTTCTGTACCTTCTGCCTGATGGTCGCAGTGAGAAGATCTTGTGACCAGGGTGGTGGAGCTCTTTATGTCATTGGCTGCCATCTTGATGCAGTGCTTCACATAAATGTCTGCAATGGTCAGAGCCTGTGATGGACCTGTCTATGTTTATGACTTTCTTTAATCCTTGGCAGTCAAATTCCCAACCAGGCTCTGATGCAACCAGTCAGTACAATTTCCACAGAGCAACTACAGCAATTTGATAGCCTATACAATGGCATGCCAAATCTCCTCAGACTCCCTTAGGAAGTAGAAGCAATGGCAATGGTCAATTGCTGGCTGCAGGAGAGAATCTTCTGAAACATGGACTCCCAGTAACTTGGTTCTGACTCTCCACCTCTTTCCCATCTTTGTAGACAGGTTGTATTACATCGATTTCCACATACACAAGTATTCTGAAACCTTGTTAGTCTACATCTTCTTCCATTCTTGTCTCTTTTATTGCTAAACTATTCTTTACATCCCATGAAGCAGTGAAAGAAAATGATATATTTAGGTAGCCTTGGTGATGAGACTCACAACTTGTCTGAGTATAATAGAGAGTTGTGGGTTGATGCAATTACAAACAGTCACCAAATGGAGTAAGTCATGGACTTACTGACCAGGAGACTGAGTTGGTGGTGATGATCCATTCCAATATTGAAATGGAAGACATTTTCTGCTCATCCACACATATATTGGACAAGCAAATTGATAAAAGAGATTGGGAGATTTTTAGGACTTGGTGACATCAACTTGTCTTTCAGATAACACTATTGGGTGGTAGCATGCGAATGAAAAATAAGTGCAAAGCTTCTCAAGGTAACAACATGGGACAAAAAGATTCTATGGGTATGACTGAATAGACAAGACTAAAGCTGGATAAGTTTGGTTTTGCTCAACTAGAGAGGTGGTGGATATTCCGCTAGTTTGCTTTGCTTGGAATGGTGGGGAAAGACTGGAGGGATAGGATCTCATTACTAATGTAGCAGTTTAAATATAGGATGTCATTAGTAAGTGTGATTAGTGGCTTTTTGGTTCTGCAGTCCTTGTTCATTAATATGGATTTATTTTCTTGCGAATCCTACGGTCATTAACAGATGAGTGCCAAAACCTGCATGAACAGAATTATTTTGCAGTGTGCAGCCAAACAAACACCATCTCTTGTTATTGTACACAGGTTACTCATGAGGAAAAAGCCACTTCTTGTATTTATTTATAACAGATGACATGAATTCAGGAGATGATAGTCCACTAAGCTTGAAATAGTGTCAGCAGTATGGGTTCTGACTCAAAGTGACCAATTCAATCCTTTTGGGGAGATTTCAATGTATCACTGAGATTGCTGGAGATAGTCTTTCAGAGGGTACAGTTGTGAAGCAGCTAAAGATCCTATTACGGTTTTTAGACTGTAGGCATGTAACAGCATAATCAAGGAATTTTGCCACCACACGGGCAGTCTAAAAAGGAATGTACTCTGCAATTTATCCTGCAGGACCCCTACAACTTTTTTGGAGGAAGCCTGCAGTGTATATTGTACTGGAAAAATTAGTTGGCATTCATTCACTCTACTGCACGACCAACCCCCGGGTCCATTGTGTTCTCATTTTCTTTTTTTTAAATAGAAAAAAACCAACACACATACACACAAACATTCACGTGTGCCCTCAGATTCACACCAGACCCCCACTCCCGGACACTTCGACACTTTTGCTGATGTATCATTGGTATATTACTGATTGCACTGGTACCACTGTCTCACAGTTAGCCTTATACTCTGGAAGCACTCGTATGTTCAGACTTTCTTACAGAGCTTTTAATTTTCCTTTACGAAATTTTGGTTAATTCGGTCTGAGTTTATTATTAGACACTTTGGACTGAGTTTGTCTGTTCTTCGGAATGATCCCCTGCCATCATTGATAATTTCACCTGTGATGTCCTGGTTGCTTTTAGTTCAGTTCAGTTCAATTTTCTTTTGAACCTCACATAATTCATTATTCAACAATATTCTAATTAAAACAGTTGAGTCAAACATCTGAGTGAAAATTATTGCCAATCCTCACGAATCAGCGGTACACATTGCTACAATTGTTTTATATGATTTCCGCTGAAGAACTTTGGCACCATACTGACCTGCTTTAAAGAAATTCAGCATGGGACTGTTGCGCTCAGGTACTTGCAGTCTAAAAAGCGCCCAATGTGGACGACCATGTTAATTTTTTCCGCGATTTTCCTGACATTGCACTCTAAAAACCATACCTGACATAATTTTAAAAAAGGAGTAAAATTATGCCTTTTAGCCATGGTAACAAATACAAAGGAACTTAAGCCCAATTTATAGAATGGTATCAACATTAATTATAGGAGAGCATATTTTCTCAAGTACAATATAAAACCCTTGATGAGGTTTGATTCTTGAATCACACCAGTATTTCAGCTATTATTATTTCAAAGCAACACAAGTTTTCTCAGCCCAGCAACTGGTTCAGATTGCCCATGTTCCTTGGCAAAGTCAAAAGAGCAGGGACTACACAATCTGTCAAATGAACTCCCCAAACCACCAAGGAGCTAATTTTAACTGCAAGCCCTGTGCTGTGTCCCTCTGTTCCCTATCACAGGAAGCCTGAGCTGATACATTTATCTCTGGTCTCTAAAACAAAGCGCAGTAAAACAGTGACTCATCCAGAATTCCACTAATAAAAATAATTAAAGACCATCTGTTGGTCTGACACTGACTTGCTGTGAAAAGTGCAGGTAGCGACTCACCAATCTGTACATTCCTGTAATATTTAAGCAATAATATTAATAATCAAGTCAAAAGTTCCATTCTGTATTTATTGAATATCAAAAACACCATACACATTACACAGATGTCCGTTGTGTTCTTATTTTCTTTTCTTTAAATAGAAAAACCAACACACATACACACAAACATTCACGTGTGCCCTCAGATTCACACCAGACCCCCACTCCTGGACACCTCGACACTTTTGCTGATGTATCATTGGTATATTACTGATTGTACTGGTACCACTGTCTCACAGTTAGCCTTATACTCTGGAAGCACTCGTATGTTCAGACTTTCTTACAGAGCTTTTAATTTTCCTTTACGAAATTTTGGTTAATTCGGTCTGAGTTTATTATTAAACACTTTGGACTGAGTTTGTCTGTTCTTCGGAATGATCCCCTGCCATCATTGATAATTTCACCTGTGATGTCCTGGTTGCTTTTAGTTCAGTTCAGTTCAATTTTCTTTTGAACCTCTGTCTTGGGTAAACTTATACCTCTCATTTTGTTCATTTTAGATTGGTCACAGTGTTTTAGCTACCGAAAGAAAATAGACACACACACCGAGAGCAGTTCAGTTTATACAAATGTTTATTACTAATTCAAAAGCTGATTTCACACTACAATATGCAAGCCCTTCCCAACTATACTTATCAACGCTTGGACTGGTCCCAACTGCCGAAGCGAGGCAACAACTGCACACTTGTAGTAGGTTGTCAGGGCGCTGGTAGCAGCTTCTCCACCTCCCCCGACCGGGACGTTGCTCGGACTCTGGCTGTTCTTCCTTCTTGACAAGGGGTGTTCCCACCCCTCGGAGAGTCTAAACTTCAGCAGCAGGACCACAGACTTTTATACCCCAAAAACAATTAATCATGCACCCACTCCCTCTAACATTTGTCAGTCAAAATCAAAGCTGAGCATACTATTCTACAATTTAGAAGATTAATTATTATGGAGCAGGATGCTATGATATCCTGGTTTATCTCGTAGATACAAGGACTCATTAAAACTTCTTGAGCAAGACAGGTTGTGACCAATACGTCAATTTCAGAGTGTCGTATTTGACAACTGCTTTCCCTGGGCCTCACGGTGGAATTCCATTTCAAAGTGTATCTTCAGATAAGTCCCCATGGCTGAGTTTAATTACATCTGCTAGTTCTGAAAGTAAGGTGACCTGCGTGTGGACCCAGTGTCGTCAGTTCCACATAAGCAAAAAGCATCTGAGTACATGGTTTTAATCCTCCATTACAACCTCACATAATTCATTATTCAACAATATTCTAATTTAAAACAGCTTGCCATCCATGAATCTCTTACATTCCTTTAATAAAAGGTGGTTTTATTTACAGGAACATCCCGCAGTGTCGAGTCCACATTGCTGTGGACCTGATCGCCTGGTGCTTTCTGTGTTCATCCTCTTTATAGTCCAATCCTGCTCTCTCTGCTCCAGAGAACTTTATTTTAAAACTAAACTATTTTTTCAATGCTGAATTTCTTTAAAGCAGGTCAGTATGGTGCAAGTTTTTCCAGTAGAAATCATATAAAACAATTGTAGCAATGTGTACCGCTGATTCATGAGGATTGGCAATAGTTTTCACTCAAATGTTTGACTCAACTGTTTTGGACAATGAACACAGGTTGTAAGAATTTGGAAACATAATTTAGATCTACAGTAAAATCCCTGGTATCCAGCAACTATGGGATCAGTAGATGCCGGATAAGAGTATTTTCCGGTTGCTTGACACGTATTCTTACAATGCTTAATTAAAACTTATTTGTTGCCTCATATTCCACTGACTTCTGCTCACCAGATAATATAAGGATATTTTGCTGATTGCTTGAGGTTTCTGGTTGCTTGAATTCCAGATACCAGAGGTTTTACTGTTATAACATTTTATAAAACTGATTCTGAATTCAATCCATTCTTAACTAGTCATTACTTCTAATTCCATTCAAAAAGAATATTTATTATTTACTGCAGGGGCCACTTTTTTCATTTGCTTTTCATTAAAGTACTGATTTATGAGCTCAACTGCTATCATAACTTGGTGCTTAAAACCAGCAGTGGATGAAAACACTTGATGAGGGTGCCCTCTCATGGCAGACAGATGGAATTGACTGCATGACATACCTATATTTCATAAGGAAATGTTCCAAACACCACAAAATTGTTACCAAACAAAATAAGAAAACACAGATCAGGATAGCAACTCAATATTATGGCAAGTAGCGCTGTTGCCTCACACCTCCTGTGAAGCTGTCCTCACTGGGACTCAACATTCTCCGGAACCTGGATTCTAGCAGAACGTCAAACACCGTCACACTGAGCACCGGCGCAGGTCTGTGTGCTTAACCTGCTCCTGTTCATGCTACTGACCCATGACTGCATAGCCAGATCAAGTTCCAACAGTGTCATCAAGTTTCCAGATAACACAACAGGAGTTGGCCTCATCAGTAACAACAAAAAGTTGTACTACAAAGAAGAAGTGGAAATTCTCGTGAAATGGTGCGCGAATAGCAACCTGAGTCTCAATGAGGACAAGTCGAAGGAGATGATCAGGAGTTCCAGGAATGACCACCCCCCCACTTCACATTAATAACTCTGTAGTAGAGAAAGTGGAGAGCACCAAATACCTTGGAGTTAATTAATGTTGGTCACTCAACATCTCACTTATCAAGAAGGTGGAACAGCAATTGCTCTTCAGATTTCAGATTTATTGTCAAAGTACATATATGACACCACATGCAACCCTGAGATTCCTTTTCCTGTGGGCGCACAAGAATTATGACTAATTGGTAATGCAAAACAAAAACTGTACACAGAGTTGATGTGAGTGAGGTAACAGGTTTAATAGGTCTTAAAGACAAGCAATCGGGACACTCAGTTTTGGTAGGGAAGGATTTAATTTGCAGAAGGCAAGTTTGGGAAATGGTAAAAATGCAACACACACACACACACACACACACACACACACACACACACAAGTGAACTGCATCATATACCATATAGTATTTCCTTTCCTTTCTTTTTTAAAATATTTTTATTGAGTTTAATATATAAACTTGCATACAATTTTCTGAGATATATAACCAGTCATCTCCTAAACATGTATAGAAAATCAGAATAATATAGCAGCCTATTCATATGAAAAACATGTTTTCTTTAAAAAAAATTATTTTTCACACTATGAACCATATTAACCAAAATACACGCAAACATTTCCCTCTTGACACAGTGTCATATTCTCCCCTTTTTCCCTCCTCCCTTTCCTCCCTCCTTCCCACCCCCCTCCAAACCCATTAAACGTTCAACATATACAATACAATAAACCCATTAAACAATGGCATCACACAGTTGAAAATAATCAAGAAAATTGTGTCATCTACTTTTACACACTGGGTCAGTTCATTTCGTCTTCTTCTCATTCTATCATTTAAGGGGGTGGAGGTCCACAGTAGACCCTCTCTCATAGTTCCAGAGCATAACTTTTCCCATATTTCATTTTTTATCTTTATGTTTAGATCTTTTTCCCACTTTTGTTTGGGTTTACAGCTTATTTCATAATTTTCTTTCTCTTAGAGCTTGATGTACATGTTTGTTATAAATTTTTAAATTATCATTGTGTCAGTAATCACATATTTAAAGCTGCTTCCTTCTGGTAATCTCAGTCTGCTTCCCAATTTGTCCTTCAAGTAGGTTTTCAGTTGGTGGTATGCAAACTTTGTACCGTGAGTTATTCCATATTTGTACTTCATTTGTTCAAATGATAATAAATTATTTCCCAAAAAGCAATTTTCTATTCTTTTGATTCCTTTCCTCTCCCATTCTCTAAAGGAAAGGTTATCTATTGTGAAAGGGATTAGTTGATTTTGCGTCAATAATAATTTTGGTAGTTGGTAATTTGTTTTTTTCCTTTCTAAGTGAATCTTCTTCCAAATGTTGAGCAAATGGTGCAGTACTGGTGAACTTCTATATTGCACCAGTTTTTCATCCCACTTATAAAGTATATGTTCTGGTACCTTCTCCCCTATTTTATCATGGTCCAATCTAGTTTTTCCCTTGTTTGATAAAAATCTGATAGATATCTTAATTGTGCTGCTCTATAATAATTCTTAAAGTTTGGTAGCTGCAAAGCCCCTTGTTTGTACAATTCTGTTAATTTATCTAGCACTATCCTCGGTTCCCCACTTTCCATAAGAATTTCCTTATTATTTTCTTTAGCTCATTGAAGAATTTATCTGTTAAGGGAATTGGTAATGATTGAAATAGGTATTGTATCCTTGGGAAGATATTCATTTTAATGCAATTTACCCTACCTATCAGTGTTAGTGGTAAATCTTTCCAATCTTCTAAGTCATCCTGTAATTTCTTCATTAATGGCTGATAATTTAATTTGTATAGATGGCCTAGATTATTATCTAGTCTAATACCTAGGTATCAGATTGCTTATGTTTGCCACTTAAATGGTGATTCTTTTTTAAACTTTATGAAATCTGCATTATTCATTGGCATCGCTTCACTTTTATTTGCATTGATCTCGTACCCCGATATTTCTCCATATTCCTTCAATTTCTTATGTAATTCTTTTATTGATAATTCTGGTTCTGTTAAATATACTATGATGTCATCTGGAAATAGAGTGATTTTATATTCCTTCTCTTTTATTTTTATTTTCTGTTCTTATCAATTCTGTCAATGGTTCTATTGCTAAAGTGAACAGTGAGGGAGATAGTGCACATCCCTGCCTAGTTGACCTGCTTAATTTAAATTGGTTCGATATATATCCATTTACTGTCACCTTCGCCATTGGACCCTTATATAATGCTTTAATCCAATTAATATATTTCTCTGATAGGTTGAACTTCTGTAATACTTTGAATAAATAATTCCATTCTACCCTGTTAAAGGCTTTCTCTGCATCTAAAGCAACAGCCACTGTTGGCGTCTTATTTCCTTGTACTGCATGGATTAAGTTAATGAACTTACAAACATTGTCCGTTGTTCGTCTTTTCTTAATAAATCCAGTTTGATCTAGTTTTACTATTTTTGGTACACAGTCGGCCAATCTGTTTGCTAATAGTTTTGCTGTTATCTTATAATCTGAGTTAAGTAGAGATATTGGTCTATACGATGCTGGTGTTAGTGGATCTTTTCCCGTCTTTGGTATTACTGTAATTATTGCTGTTTTACATGAACCTGGCATGTTTTGTGTTTTTTCAATCTGGTTCATTACTTCCAGAAGAGGAGGAATTAGTAACTCTTTAAATGTTTTATTGAATTCTATTGGGAGTCCGTCCTCCCCAGGTGTTTTATTGTTCGGTAGTTTTTTTAATATATCTTGTATTTCCTCTATTTCAAATGGTTTTATCAATTTGTTTGAAAAACTTATTCTTAATGTACATAATTAACCCATTTAGCAAATTTCTTGGATTTTAAAAAGGAAAAAAAAAGAAAACCTATAAAACTAAAACTAATCTACCTCCCTCCCTCTAATCAAGGTTACCTTTAGTTATATAAAAGGAAGTTTGGAATCAGATAGTGACCTTCAGGTATTGGATGAGGAACTCCTGGACTCTTCAGAGTTCTTCATTCTTCCAGTCATAATAATATTCCAAGAATGGGCCGCACATCTTCACAAATTGAAATTTCTATATTTAATATTGTATTCAATTTTCTCCAAGCTAAAGTAAGACATTACATTCATGTAACCACTGTGTATATGGGTTGGTGAAGAATCATCCTTCCATATCAATAAAATTGCTCATCTGGCCATTAGCGTAGTAAAAGCTAAAGCAATTTCCTGAGTTGCAGACAGCTGTATCTGGCTCATGCTGAAAAACCAAACAGAGCAATTAAAGGACAAGGCTCTATTTTGATTTTAAAAATCATGAATAAAGTTTGGAAAATGTCTTTCCAAAAACTCATTAAATTTGGACATTCCCAAAACATGTGGATCAGTGAAGCTTCAAAATTTTTGCATTTCACACATAGTGGGTCAATATCTGCATAAAAATGAGATAATTGAAGTTTAGACATGTGTATTCTATGTTGTACCTTAAATTGCAAAAGGCAATGCCTTGTACAAAATGAATAATTAATCAAGCTAAGAATAGAGGACCAGTCCTCATCTGAGAAGGTTATACTCAAATCTTGTTCCCAATCATCCTTAATCCCATCGATTGAGGCTGATCTTAAATCCAATAATTCATTCTAAAGATATGTTATTAATCTACTTTGGAAAAAAAATTGTAAGTTAATGACCGAATTAGTGTCCGAAATTTAAGGAAAATCAGAAAGCTTTGATTTTACAAAATGACTAATTTGTAAATATCTAAAAGAATGTCCATTGGAAAGATTACATTTGGCAGATAATTGTTCAAAGGAAGCAAAGTTATCTCAAATAAAAAGATCCTTAAAATTTTTAATGCTTAACCTAAACCATTCCTTAAAACCTGCATCCATCACCGACAGTTCCAAACAATGATTATCTACAATAGGACTCACCAGAGGAAAACTATTAAGACCAAAGAATTTCCTTTCCTGAAGTCAACAATTCGCTCCTCAGTTTTGGTGACAGTGAGTGTAAAGTTGTTGTTAGTGCACTGTTCAGCCAAATTTTCAATCTCCATCCTGTGGGCTGACTCATCCCCTTTCTTGATACAACCCACTATCGTGGTAGCTTCAGTAAGTTTGAAGATGGTGTTATTGACATACCAAGCAACATAGTCGTAGATGTAAAGTGAATAGGGCAGGGGGCTAAGAACACAGCCCTGTGGTGCTCCAATACTAATGGAGATGGTGGAGGGATGTTCTTACCAATCCTCACTGATTGTGGTCTGGAGGTGAGGAAATCCATGATCCAATTATGCAGTGGAGTGTTGAGCCCTAGGTCATGGAGTTTGCTGATCAGTTTTGAGGGGATGATGGTGTTACTTGCCGAACTGTAGTCAATAAAGAGCATCCTGAAGTATGCATCTTTGGTGTCCAGATCTTCTAGGGCTTTGTGCAGAGCCAGTGAGATGGCATCAGTCGTTGACTAGAATGTATCATGTCACCGTTCAGGCAGGAGTTGATATTCTTTATCACCAGCCTTTCAAAACACTCCATCACTGTTGATGTAAGTGCTACTGATTAATAGTCATTAAGGCATTTCTGAGAAAACTGAAGCAGGCAAGGCTATCGGCCACCATTACATCAACTTTCTACAGGACCTCTATCAATAGCATCCTCGCCAGCTGCATCACAGTGTAGTACAGTTGCTGAAGAGAAATGGATTGGAGGACATAACAGTGGCAGAGAAGATCAATGGAGTCTCCCTCCCCCCTCGCCCATTGACGTGATCCACCAGAATTGTTGTCTGAAGTGGGCATGCAAAATCATTGAGGACCCGTTCCATCCTGCACACAGCATCTTTCAACTGCTCCCATCAGGAAAGAGATACAGGAGTATCAGAGCCAGCACCCCCCCCCCCCCACCCACCTCAGGCTGATGAAGAGCTTCTTCTGTTGGGCATTGAATAACCAAAGGAACTGCTCACACTAACCATCCAAGACTCTCGTATTCATGAAACAGTATTTATTTAGATGCATATTGTAACAAGACTGATTCTTTCACCACACCATGAAGTCGACTTTCTTTATTATTCACTAGACGCAACATTGCATTCTTCAACTCCCCAAACACCACCCAGCCAAACTCCTCATTGGCTCACCACCACACAGGTGATCCTGACACTCCCAATCTCCTCCTCCTACATCTGAGATCCATTATCTGTAGACTGACGCTTACACACCCGCTCATGTGTACTATTCCTCCTGTGCGTCGCATTGCTTTATGTCCTCAGCGGTGACTGGCACCACTCCCGATGAAGGTAAGCACGCAACCGTGACAACATAAATCGGAATACTTGTCCATGTATTGTTTGTCTGTATATATGTTATGACTAGTTGTGTGCCTGCATTTTTCCATTGAGGACCTGTGTTGTTGGATTGTACATTACAATCAGATGACAATAAACTTGACTTGACTCTATGTCCATCTTGCAAGGGGAGAATGCAAAATATTAATTTGGTACCTTCGTGAAAATAATGTACAATTGCAAGAATTACACATGCTCTCTACCTGGTTGTGATAGTGGTGTTCTATCTACCATTTCCAGCCCTGTACTTGCAGGATCACTCTTTAAATAAAATGCCAAGGAAAATAAGGATTATTTCTCTAAACTCTTGATTTGCTTGATGGAAGTTTCAGCAGAAAGCTGTACCAATCAGACCTCTTCTGGTGAGGTCATGACAGGCCCTTTATCCGAAAGGAATTCAATAATAATGTGAAAACAGAAAAAAAAATACTTACCAGGTTCAACAGTGTTCTTGGAGAGAGAAACAGAGTTAATGTTTTAGATTGATGACCTTTTATTAGAAATTAGTACTTGGAATTTTAGAACCCTGTGGATTAGTGCCCTACCCAGGGACATCGAGGCTGAGAAATAATTAATTAAGAAGGCAAAAGAATGACTTAGGGCTGCTTCCAAAGTGTCTGAATATCACCAAGACGAGTTCTTTCATGTCTGCAGATTTTTCCCCTTTGCCACAGAACAAATGTCAAGAAGATTAGACTCGATAACACTGCCTCTTTTAGGAAGGCTGCAATATTAATAAACTGCACATAATCTTTTTTAATATTTAGGGCACCCAGAGGCAAAAAAGCTATCAAGACTAATCCATGTTGGTATAACCACCTATTTTTAGCTGGCACTCTAAATAATTCAGAATTTAACATTACGAATTAGTTGGATTTTCTGGGAGAGTGGTTTTACAAAGTGACAGATTGTAGAATCAAAACCGATTATGTTGGAGCGCATCTGGAGTTTACAGGCCTGTTCCATGTACAGTATGTTTCAGCATTTGAATGAAGCTAGAAAGAAAGACAACGTTTCCTTAAGTGGCGCCATCCACACGTGTGGACAACATCTAGGAGCTGTAGCAAATCTTGTCACGAGCCCAAAAGACTCAAAAACAACAGCAACAGAAATTCACCAAGACAATGGCTACTTAAACATGGTTTTATTTCCTCAAGTTCATTTTCACTGTCCAATCATTCACTTTTCATTTCTTCAAGTTCACTGGTTTCAGGCAATCTTCCATACTATGCACAGAATTAAACATTTATCATCTTCACCAGGCTCTGGTGCTTTAATATTACCTAGCGCTCAGGAAGATCTTTGTCGGCTTCAGAGAGATATTCTTTGTTCATTGGACACACACAAACTGATCTCCTTCAATCAGCCACTGAAGTGTCTTGCTGAAGAAATTGTCCCCTCTTGGAGTTTTCCAAAAGATAACTTCTTCTTCCAGGTTACCACAAAGAGTTCTTCTTTTTCTCCTATTTCAGGAGAAACACATCAACCAGCCACAGCCTCTGCATTTGACTACAGAGATTTATCATGGGCTGATCTCGGAACTCAAAACTCGTCTTCAAATGGAGTCTTTACCAAGTCTCCCAATTTGCAGCCTTCACCACAAAACTGCTGCAGAAAACTGACTGTCTTTCTCTCTCAAGAAAAACATGGATGAATTCTTCTGTTTGAAAAAAAACACATGGCCCTTCCTGAAACAATAAGAAATCTCCCACTTCTTGAGTCTGGACATTGTACAAATATGTTGTCCGATTAACATGTACCAGTGAAAACCCTCCCCCAAAGCAGTTCCATTGTCTCTGTAGAATACTGTAGACTTGAAGGCTCCTCCTGCACAGGTTTTTGCATTCCAAATGAGATGTTTGTTTATGAAATGTAACTGAGATGTTCTGAGCCATGCCCATTACCTTTTGCATGGCTTTATGCTCAAGGGTATTAGTGTTCCCATATCTTAATGTGATGCAGTCGGTCACCACACTTTCCACCACATGTCTGTAGAAATTTGCCAGGGTTCCTGGTGTCATACCAAACCTCTGCAAAATCCTGAGGAAATAGAGGCACTGATGCCATTAGTGTGTTGGGACCAGGAAAAATCCTCCGAGACAGTGACTCCCAAGAGTTTAAATTTGCTCACCCTCTCCATCTTTGATCCCCAACTGATCACTCTGGTTTTGGCTTCTTGAAGTCCATTGTAGCTCCTTTGTTTTGGTGACATTGAGTATTAGGTTACAATTGTTAGGTAAATGAAAATTGAGAGGTTCTCTTATTAAGATGTCTCCAAAGATCATCCTGTGAGCTCAATCTGATTGGTGTGTGGAACTCCAAATACTGATCAAATGGTATAATCACAGATTGGAATTTGACTAAACCTTAGTTAATATTCAGTACAATGCAAAATGAGTGACATGAAAATCTATGCAAATTACTACAGTGAAGCATGGTTCAAGCAGACAAAATATCCGGTCTTCAGTTAATTTGAAAATGTAAATATTAGAACGGACTTTACACAGAAATCAATTACATTGTTCATGTGTTCATTATGAGACAGAATTTGGCTTTACAGATGGTCATGTGTTTGATGTTGTATCAGAGGGACTAACATGCGTCTGATAATGACCCTGCCAGTGGGGCCATATCCCTTGGAGTCCAAACACTATTGACTAGATGTGAATTGCGTAGCTGGGTTGAGCTCATATCCTTGGCCTGGGAAATAATGAATGTTCACGTCGGGTAACTCGTCGGTAAGGTTTCCATCTGAGAATCGCAGATGAAGACAAAATTGCACTTGTTGATGTTCCCGCAGTGACAGAATATCTGCCAATTTATTCTATTCTAGCTCCTTTATATAGAACGTGCAAGGTCTTGAGGCTTCATTCCATCCATGCACCCAAATCTCTGTTTCCAGTCTCTGAATCTGGAAGGCTACATTTAAAACAGAAGTGGTGTGTTCAGGAAGCAGCATTTATCCTCAAGGACCCCCCACAACCCAGGCCATGCCCTCTTCACTCTGATTCCATCAGGAAGGAGATACAGGAGCCTGAAGATGAACACCTAGTGGAACAAGGACAGCCTCTTCCCTTCTGCCATCAGACATTTTTTTTTATTTCCTTTTGAAAGTAATTTATAGCAATGGATGCGCGGTGATGCTGCGTAAATACAACGCATTTCATGACATGTTCGTGACAAAAAATTCGGATTCTGAAAAAACCGTAATGGGCTGGAGAGGGTTGGGTTCTTGTGTTGTAATATTATAAAGTATTATTGTGTGCAATTCTGGTTGCCCCATTACAGGAAGGATGAGGACGATTTGGAAAGGGTACAGAGATTTAATTACATTTTAATTTCATTTGAAATTTAGACATACAGCTGGGTAACAGGCCATTTCAGCCCACAAGCCCGTGGCGCCCAATTGACCTGCACCCCCGGTGCGCTTTGAATGCTGAGAGGAAACCAGAGCGCCCGGGGATAACCCATGCAGACACAGGGAGAATGTGCGGGATTTGAACCCCGGACCTGATCACTTGCACTGTAAAGGCATTATGCTAACCGCTATGTCAATTGTGCCGCCCACCATGGTTTACCAAGATACTGTCTGGATTTATGGGTGTGCCCTCTGGGGACAAGCCTGGGTTGTTTTCACTGGAGTGTTGGAGGCTGATTGGAGACCTCAGAAGTGTATAACATGAGACATTTTTAGGGTAAATGATCAGAACATTTATCCCAGGGTTTAAATATCACATATTAGAAATCATGTATTTAAAGTGGGGGGAAAATAGGGTGGTGGGGTTCCAATGTGCTAGGAATCAGCTGCCAGGGGTAGTGGTGGAAGCAGATACAATACAGTACAGTAGCCAAAACACTTTTTTTTTGGAACAATGGAACTGTGGATGTATTTTGGGTGTGCTTTACATATGTTTGGATGTACTAGGACATGCCCCTGGCTGACTGCGCCAGAGGCACCTTCCACTGACCCCTGAATAAAGGCGACTGTGCCACAGCCCTTCCTCAGTCCAGGGCAGTCGACCAGCATGGACGGACATCCATTCTGTTGTGAATAAAAGCCCGTCAGTTTCCTTACAACTTCTACTCTTTGAAGTTATTGATGGTCCATCAGGAGCTCAGCACCCCAGTAGCATCAGCAGAATACCTGTATCAGTGGTTAACCAGCAACAACAAACAACAGCAGGTGTGAGCGCCGACAGGATACCACAGTGGAAAATTCACATGAAATAACGCCTAATACTTACCAAAAATAAACTTGATCTCTGCTTACAAATAAGATAAAGCACTAGAAATTCTGATGCCATTTTCAACTATATCTTTGTTTACCAGAGCTCTGTTGTTATCAAATTGCAACAGGCTGTTAGAGCCCCATGTGATGAATATTTTTCAACTTTTGACGTCTTATCGGTGCTTAAAAAAAAGTTTGGTTTTGGATCTTTTCGGTTTTCAGAACTTCGATCTGCAGTAGCATTTAGGAGCCTTCTCGAGAGACACAGGAATATACAATCTTTTGAGGGATACATATAAAGTGATAGAGGCAAAGTTTTTGTCCATTTTGGGAATTGTGTTCGGCACCAACATCATGGGCCAAGTGGCCTGTTCCTGTACTGCACTGCTAAATCATAGCATCTCAATAGAATTAATGTCTACGCCAGCCCAAATCTAAAGGAACAGACCAAAATGTACATGTCTTCCCTTCCAATATCCCATATTACAAGGAAAAAACTAAAGGGAAGGATCTATATTGCAACTGTTTTTCAAAAAATGTCTGTACAGAAAATGCAATCCAAACCAAATCCAAATTATCTGCATTTAAGTCATATTCTTTAAGGAGTTTATTGTTCAGATTTTGAAAGCAACTTTCTTCACAAGGCTTATTACCATGAAAACATCTATCTCAAAGGAGATCATCATCATTCTAGGGGCTGGAGGAATATTCAGACCATACGTGGGAATGAATTGTTGTTGAAGTGGATCAACTTGATTAGGAATTAAAGTGATACCACACAGTGTTGTAAACAGGCTAAATACTGGCAGAGTACAAAATATTTCTGAATATTTTATTTAAGTTTTAAGAAAATACAGAATATAGAACTCAATTAATATATCGGTATTAACAATAATACATTGAATACAAAATCATAGAAAAACATTCATAAGGTCAAAAATAAATAGATAAATAGGAAAGGAGAGTCCCTCTTCTCCCTGTGTCCCCTCCCCAAATTCAAAAGAAATGGGGACAAACACCAGGGATTAAAGGGAGATTAAAAATAAAACAGAAAAGAAAAAGCAACAGGAGCAAGGTTCGACATCTCAGTCACATCATTTTAAAAGAATTACATTTCTAATTGACAAATATCCAAATAAATTATCCAGTCTGGGCATTTAAGTAAGGCAGAGTATAAAATTTAAAACTAAACACATGATATCACGATCTCTGCTTTTGGAAAATATGTCATAGCTCCCTCCCCACAAATCAACATTCCTTTAATTAGCTTAACCTAACTTTTAATTTGCAACAACTCCTCTCAGGCAGAATGCAGTTAGAGTGAGAGTTGGGAGTTTATTATTATAAATTCATTGGAGACAACTTTCATTTTAAAACTTGAAGCCAAGAAGCCCTGATTTTTGTTTTATGATTTTAATCTATAAACCCCCTTTCATGACGTCCAAAAACCCTCGACAGCTAACTGCAGCTAACTGTATTACAAGGCAGGAAGCAGGGCTGCCAATTTCGACACAGCAACCTCCCACAACCAGCAAAGTGATTGTCAGATCATCTATTCAGGTAGCGATGTTTATGAGAGGATGATTGTTGACCAGTGCACTGAAGTACAATTTGTAAGCTGCTCCAACACGACCCTCAGTGTCAACTGTTGGAGAATCAGATTTGATTTCAGTGTTCAATTGATGCAGCTTTTAGATTCAAGGTGTGAGATTAAACTAGCACAAATCTATAGAGTAATATAAAGAATTATCATTTCATTTTTCTGGCCTAAGAACATATGTAGTTTATTACTCAGTTTAGAAGAATATACATTTTTGAGACCACAGACTGGAGCTGTGTCAGGGAGGAAGCCACCAACAATGGATATGTTAACATAGAGGAGTACACGAGCTCAGTGACTGGCTACATCCACAAATGCATCGAGGATGTCTAGAGATCAAATGCCTCACAACTAGGGTTAACCAGAAACCACGTTTGGATGCGGAGGTTTGGGTCTTCTCAGAGCTCGTGATGCTCAGGACAGGAGACATGATGGAACTAAGATCAGTCAGGGCAATCTGGAAGGCAATGCATGGGTATGCACTAAAGATTCATAGACAGCTGCGTGACTCTGGCAACATGAGGCACATGTGGCAAGGGATCAAAACTATAAGAAACTACAAGACAACCTTCCGAGACAGACAAAGATGCTTCTCTTCTGGACAGACTGATCATCTTCTATACATGGTTTGATGAGAAGATCAGGCTGATGCCCAAGAAAGCTACGTGTCCCCTTGCTGAACAGACCCCTTGCATAGCTGGAGCCAAGATGAGGAAAACCTACACAAGGCAGCGGGACCATATAACATACCTGGTCAGGTACTGTAAGGCCAACTGACTGAGGTCCTTACAGACATTTCAACACGTCACTGCAGCAGTCCATTGTCATTGCAGTCTTCAGGATGGCCACCATCATTCTTGTCCCAAAGAGGGCGACAATAACAGGCCTCAACAATTACTGCCATGTGGCACTGACCTCCACCATTATGAAATGCTTTGAGCATTTGGTTATGGAATGCATCAAAACGCACCTCCTCGAGACACTGGACCAATTTCAATTTGCCTACATTGAACCATTCCATTGATGATACTTTAGCCTTGTCCCTCCATTCCAGACTGACCCATCTAGAGAATGACACCTCATATGCCAGGCTGCTGTTCATTGAACTGACCTCTCTGGTTAATAAGATTATTCCCCAGAAGCTTGTGGAGAAGCTGTTCTTGCTGGGACTCAACACCTCTCTCCGTAACTGGTTTCTGGACTTCCTAATGGAAAGACCAGTCTGTCTGGGTTGAGCACCGTCACGCTGAGTGCTGGCACACCTCAGGGATGCGTGCTCAGCCCGATCCTGTTCACGCTACTGACCCACGACTGCATCATCTGATCGAGCTCCAATACAGTCATTGTTTGCAGGTGACATGACAGTAGTCGGCCTCATCAGCAACGACGACAAGTTGCACTACAGAAAACAGGTGGAAAATCTCATGAAATGGTGCAAGAATAACAACCTGAGACTCAACGTGGACAAGACAAAGGAGATTATTGTAGACTTCAAGAGGACTTCAACCACCCTCCACTACACATTAATAGATTGGTAGTGAACAGAGAAGAGAGCACCAAGTTCCTCAGAGTCCACATAAGTAGACACATCTACTTACTTGTCTGAAAGGACCATCAGTGTCTGCACTTCCAAAGAAGACTGAGGTGGGCAAGGCTACCAGCTACAAATCTGTCAACTTTCTACAGGAGCTCTATTGAGCGGCAGAGAGGATCACTGGGGTCTACCTCCCTCCCATCGACATGATCTACCAAGATTGTTATCTGAAGAGGGCTTTCAAAATCATTAAGGACCCCTACCAACCCACACCATCTTCCAGCTTCCCTCTTCAGGAAAGATACAGGAGTAGCAGAGCCAGAAGTGCACTAGACTGAGAAACAGCATCATCCCTTGGGCAATGAAACTGCTGAATAACTGATGAACTGCTCATACTAACCCTCCGAGACTCTTATTTATCTATATATATGTATACAGTATAGGTACTGCATATGGTATCATTTGTCTGTATGTATGTTATATATATATATATATATATATAACATCGAGTCCATGCTGCTGAAGATCCAGCTGCGCTGGATGGGTCACGTCTCCAGAATGGAGGACCATCGCCTTCCCAAGATCGTGTTATATGGCGAGCTCTCCACTGGCCACCGTGACAGAGGTGCACCAAAGAAAAGGTACAAGGACTGCCTAAAGAAATCTCTTGGTGCCTGCCACATTGACCACCGCCAGTGGGCTGATATCGCCTCAAACCGTGCATCTTGGCGCCTCACAGTTTGGCGGGCAGCAACCTCCTTTGAAGAAGACCGCAGAGCCTACCTCACTGACAAAAGGCAAAGGAGGAAAAACCCAACACCCATCCCCAACCAACCAATTTTCCCCTGCAACCGCTGCAATCGTGTCTGCCTGTCCCGCATCGGACTTGTCAGCCACAAACGAGTCTGCAGCTGACGTGGACTTTTTACCCCCTCCATAAATCTTCGTCCGCGAAGCCAAGCCAAAGAAGATATATATATATATATATATATATATATATGCATGATTTTGCACCAATCACCAGAGAACGCCGTTTCGTCAGGTTGTACTTGTACAATTGGATGATAATAGATTGAACTTGAAAAGGTTTATTTAATCCAATACAGAGATGCTGGAAGAAACTCAACAAGTCAGAGAGTGGATGTAGCCTGACCTCGAATTCTTTCAGCTCTTGCCTTTGTTCAAGATAGTAATTATAGTTGCACCTGGATGGCAAATGAGTGCATGGAAAAAAGGCAGACTGAATGAAAAGTTATTCAAATGTTTGTATGAGAAGTGAATTGATACAAACAGAAAAGCTAGGTGATGTGAAGTTCAGTATACGAGAAGTCCCCAGGTTACGGCAGGAACTGATTGAAGATCAGAAATAAACAAAGTGTGTGAGAAGATGACAGAAGTGACAGTCACAGGAGGGTGTGTGTGTGTGTGTGTGTGTGTTTTATTTAAACAAATCTAAAATTGTAGTTCTCAATATGAAAGGACAAACTAAAAATTTGTTGGAAAAATTCAGCAATATGCCATACTTTCAATCGTGCTAATGGATAATGCTTTAAATAATGCAAATTAAACTTCATGCTGTTTTATGCAAATTAGCAGAATTAAAACAAACCATAATTGCCCTGACATTGTGATTGAAGATTTGGTCATGTAAGAATAATTTGTAATGCAAATGAACATGTCTGACACCTTTGTCACCTTGAAGTTAAAATATCAATTTTTAAATATTAATTACATGGGCACAATTTCTGGCATTAATCAAAAATGAATTCCTTCTTCATAAATAGCATGACTGTATTCCATTCTTGTGCTATTCCCTTCTGCAGGTCCTTCCTGTCAAACATGACAGGCATCATCAGGGACTGAATTTATTGACTTGAATAAAATATGGAAAAATACTCTGGGAGCTCTCAATAGAAAACTTTCAATCAATAAAACTCCATGTTAACAATACATAAAGAGCATTCAGAATTTGCAATCTGCTTTAAGAAGTTTGACGAAGGGCTCAGGCCTGAAATGTCAGTAGGCCCTTTTAAACTGCCATGTAAAATGGGATTAACTGGGCCAGTTAACAGTTACGCAGCAGTTAGAAAGCATCTAACCCAGTCAACCCCGCTGGAATCCAACCAGGTCCCTGACCTACCTCAAGGAACCCAGTCAGGGAACCCAGTTAAACTTACCTAGGTCGCGTCCACAGACGATTTGAAAAAGGCTGACCCACTTATTCCAGTGACGTCAGCACTTGTGGGCTTGCGTCACCGGGCAGCCAGCATCCGAACATCCAGCAGTATTTCCACTGCATACATGGTGTGTCATTGTGGGGGTGGGATTTCCCCTTAAATCGCTGGACTGGTGATTTAATGGGTAGATACCCCCCCTGCAATTTAAAAGGTGCTTCCAGGAGGGCTACCCAGTTGCTCCAGTTTGAAAGAGGCTAGTTACCTCCTACGGATAGTGCGAGATCTGCAGAGTTCCTTCAGCATCTGTGTTTTAAGAAGTTTGTATCTGACTGCTGCTCAACTTTATTTTGCAAGGGATGTGCTGGCTAATGAAAGAGATTAGAAGCATTGGTGGAAATGACTGAAAAGTAAAAGACGTGCACGACTTTCAGTTTGTTCAATCTATGAGATTTGGCTCCAATTTTAGAAGAAATTGTGTTCTCCTGTATTCATTAAGCAACTAACACCCTCTGTGAATGAAAATCCATAAAATACTGTAACCAGTAATACCAAATCAATTTCCTGGCAATCTACAAAGAAGCCAAGCTTGCTTCAATGAAACAGCAGCACATTGCCAAAGCTCATGGAGGGCTGGTGCGAGTGGTAGATGGATGGGACCTGTATATTTTTTAAAAAATCAATTAATGAATTAATTATATTTTATGATTATAACAGGTAAATGCATTCTCACTACCCCAGACAGCTCTTCATTTTGCACTCACATTGCTCAAAGGCAGTTGACGGAAACATCTTTAACACGATCTTGCCAGCTAATGCATGAGGGGGTGTCCTTCAAAATTAATGTTACTTCAAGAAGTGGTGCAAGATAAATTTAGTTGATCAGTTCTCCCTGTTTACTTCAGGAAGGAAAGGGATAGAGCAGGGCTGATTTTATTTCAGGCCTACACTGACTAGATGGGTTCCCTTGAGAACAGTACTGACACAGTTTTGTTTTAGTTGGAATTTAAATCTGCAATCACAAACAGTTGCAACAAGTGAATGGCTATTAAAAAGGCGAATTCAATATCTCCATCATGGAGTTGAGTTGGAAGCAGATTAACAGTGGATGGAGGCAGGGGTTGTAATGAACTCGCTGACGTGAGTAAAGACTGCACTCAGATATTTAGTGATTCAGCTGCTTGAAGTAGCAATTATTGTTAACAATGTGACAGTAAATTGCTTGGATGTGGGGGAGGATATTCGACTTCAGCACCGTTTTACTGCAAATCTAATTTTCTCAATAAAGTCTATTTGATGCAAAGCTGCAACTTTCAGTAAAAACAGGGTAATTCTTCTAAGAAAATGCAATAAGTAGCAGATAGTTACATGCAATAAAGTCAGACCTGATCACTTGTGGTACTGCAGTCACGTAACTTGATTGACATTGTCCAATAATTGCGATTTGGATCGCAATGTTGATGCCATCGTACTGGTTACATATTCTGGTCTCAATGAGACCAACTAATGTGGGCACAAATAGCAGCTGGAACTCTAGCACTTATTTGATGCTGGTTCCTTGTACCCCCCCCCCCCCCAACCCCACCCCACTCACGTCCTAAGAAGCCTATGTGCTGTGTCTGGGCAGCGGTGGGAGTGTGAAGGAGTCCAACTGGGCCTGGAGGCAGGGAAGTAGACCGTGCGGTGACTGCTAGGGGTGGTGAGGTGCGCTGACGAACTCACCGGGTAGGGCTAACAGTGCCCTGTAGACCAGCTCGGCTGATGACGCCTGTAGGTCTTCTTTGGGTGTCGAGTGGATGCCCAGGAGCACCCAAGGCAGCTCGTCCACCCAGAAGGGGCCGGTGAAGTGGGCCATCAGTGCCGACTTAAGGTGGTGGTGCAATCGATCGACTCACCCATTGGCCTGTGGGTGATAGGCTGTGGTGTGATGTAACTCGATTCCCAGCCTGTTGGCAAGCTGTGCTCAGAGCGCAGCGGTGAACTGGGCACCCCGATCACTGGTGAGGTGGTTCGGGACGCCAAACCGGGCAACCCAACCGTTCAAAAGTGCTTGGGAGCAGGAGTCCGTGGAGGCATCTGGCATCAGGATTGCCTCAGGCCAACTGTGAAAAGGTAATGGTTACCTCGGGAAACGGGTAAGGATCCAATGATGTCCACATGTATGTGGCTGAACAGTTCCCGGATGTGTTTGAAATCTTGTACGGGCGCTCTGGTGTGCCTGTGTACCTTGGAAAGCTGGCAATGGGTGCAGGTTCTGGCCCAGTCCGCAATCTGCTTCAGAAACCTGTGCCAGACGAAACATTCTGCCACCATACGGACCGTGGACCTGATGGAAGGGTGGGAAAGGTCATGGAAATGGTGGAAGGTCATGGATATGCGCTCTGCTGGGGAATCGCTGGACGCGGGGTGCCCATGGAGACATCGCATAGTACGGCCCCCTCACCGTGAGGAGTCGGGAGGTCCATGATTGCAGTCCTGAAGGCCTGCGTCTCCTTGTCGGACTTCTGATCCCGGGAGAGCTGGTCAAAGTCGAGGCTGGGTGTCAGTGAAAAAATGGCCGGTCGTGAGAGCACGTCAGCGACCACGTTGTCTTTCCCCACCTTGTGCCGAATGTCGGTGGTGAACTTCGACATGAAGGAGAGATGACGCTGTTGGGGGGCCGACTAGGGATCTCTTGCCATAGCAAGCGCCTGAGTGACGGTTTTGTGGTCGGTAAAAATGGTGAAAGGCCTCCCCTCCAAGAAATAGCGGAAAAGACACACCGCCAGTACATGCAACTCACAATCGAAAGCGCTATATTTGCGCTCTGGCGGGTGAAAAAGTTGGCTAAAGAATGCCAGTGGTTTCCACTGTCTGTTCACCTGCTGCTCCAGGGTGGCGCCGACGGCTGTGGCGGAGGCATTGATGGAGAGCGCCATATGCAAGTCGGTGCGTTGGTGAACGAGCAGGGTAGCCTTTCCGAGGGCATCTTTCAAGGCTTTGAATGCTCTGCTGGCCTCTGGAGTCCAGGCAAGTGTCTTGTCTTTGACCGTAATTTGGGCGAAGAGCGGCTGCATGATGCACGCAGCGCCTGGAATGAAGTGGTTATAGAAATTGACCATATCCATGAACTCCTGTCCGGGCGTGGGAACTCCCTGACTGCAGCGACCTTCATAACGGCAGGTGTAGCTCCTTCGGCCGTGATGGTATGGCCCAGGAACTGCATGGACTCTTTCCTGAACTGGCATTTGGCCGGATTAATTGTTAGGCCAAAGTCGGACAGTCGGGAGACTTGTATTGTGCCCGGTCTCTGCTGGCGACAAGGATGTCATCCTGGTAAATGAATAAGAAATTCAAATCCCTGTCCACTGTGTCCATGAGGTGCTGGAAGGTCTGGGCGACGTTCTTGAGCCGAACGGCATGTGTAGGAACTCGAACGAGCCGAAGGGGGTGATGATGGCCATTTTGGGTATGTCCTCGGGGTGCGTCGGGATTTGGTGATACCTGCGCACCAGGTCGACCTTGGAGAATACCTTCATGCCATGCAGGTTGGCCGTAAAGTCCTGGATGTGAAGGATCGGGTAACGGTCAGGTACTGTCGCGTCGTTAAGCTGTCGATAATATCCGCAGGGGCGCCAGCCACCAGAGGCTTTCGGGACCAGGTGGAGTGGTGAGGCCCAAGGACTATCGGATTGTCGAATGATCTCCAACTTCAGCAGATGCGAGAACTCTTCCTTCACTATCTGGAGCTTATCCGGCGGGAGCCGGCGTGCCTTGGCGTGGACCGGCGGGCCTTGGGTGGGGACGTAATGAAACACCCCGTGGCGTGGTGAGGCAGCAGAGAACTGCAGCTTGAGGAGGGATGGAAAATCGTCTAGGATACGCTGAAACTCATCCTTGAGCATGCTGACCATGGCCATCTGCGGATGCACTGTGCAGGAGGCATTGAGGCAAATGGATTGGAAGGTACAGGCATCTACCAGTCGCCTACCTCGAATGTCAACCAGGAGGCCGTGGGCGAGGAGGAAGTCAACACCCAGGATGGCGGTTGGGTGGGATGAGAATTTCCACTGGCCGATCTGGAAGTGGACAGTCTTGTCTCCAATATGTTCAGATCTCTGTTGAATTTCCTGCATGGAGGGGAGGTCCTTGAGGCCGGTTCCGGGACTCTATGGCTGTGGCCAGGATGACGTTGATCTGGGCCCCGGTGTCGATGAGGAAGCATCAGCCGCTGACTGGGAATGCTGCAGGTAGAGAAGGCTGTGTTGTTGGCCAACCGCCACAGCCATTAACAGCGGCTGGCCTGCTCATTTCCCTGGAATGAGCAGGGCTGACAACACTTCGAGCCTTGGCTTCCCAGCGCTCTTGGAAGAAGCAGAGGCCTGAAGTGGATGGCTTGCTTCTGGCTATGCTCTTTGAGGCCCCTGCAGAGGCCAGATATTCCACCGCAGCGCTAGAGGAAGGCTTGGTGTGGTCATGCCCATGACTCGTAACCTGCTGGATTGCTAAGCCCTCTGGGAATTGTTCGAGCCATAGCTCCTGAGCCTTTTGAGCGACCTTCCTAGGGTCAACGAATCTCTCCTGGGATAGCAACGGCTGGATGTCTTCAGACAGATGATTGAGGAAGATGCGCTCGAAGAGTGGGCAGTTGGTGTGATCGCCCATGAGCATGAGCATCTCATCCATCAACTCGATTGGAGTTCTGTTCCCCAAGGCGTTGAAGCGCAGCATCCGAGCGACACGTTGGTGCCTGGAGAGGCTGAGGGAGCCGGTGAGCACCCCCTTGATGGTCCCACACTTATCTTCCTCAGGTGGGTGCTGAACGAGGTGCAGCACTCATTTGGCGGTGGCCTGGTCCAGGGCGGCGACCACATGCTAGAACTTGGTCAAATCTGCTGAAATCTGGCAGAGGTGAAACTGAGCCTCTGCGTGGCTGAATCAGGTCTCTGGCTCCTGAACCCAAGAAGTCAGGAAGCTTGATGGCTATAGCGTTGATCGAAGGGTCATTCATGTCAGGTTCAAAGACGTTTGAACCTGTCGGGGTCACCAATTTTGGCAGCGGCTACACTGCTAACTGAAGGATCGCGCAACCAGGAGGGTATACTCCCAGCCCAGACCTGGCTGAGAACCGCGCTGGGGTACCTGACATCACCAGGGCATCACGTGGGTCGCCAGGCGCGGGCTTCTGAGCCCGGTACCGAAGTCGGGAGGAAACCCCTAACGCCGCCATTTTGGCCAGCTGCCCCACCGCGTGTGTGACAAGCGGGGCCAGTTCGTCTTCCAGTCTTGAATCTCAAATGGGCATCAGTTGCTAGACACACAACTCATTAATTTACTGTTTCTGCTCATTGGGATTGGGAATTGAACCATCCCAGTACTAAAATGAAATATGCACCAATTCCATTCTTTGTCAATGATTCATTGCATCTTGGTTCAACTTTACACGATTCCAATTCTATCTTTTACTTTTCCTACTGTTTTTATTAAACCACCATTCATTCCAACTCCATGAAATTAATCCATTGGATTTTCTACCTGTACTCTTCTCATCTTTAAAAGGAGATAGAGGCTAAATTGGGAACTTGCTTGCAGTAGTCAGCATGGTTTTGGGGTGCAGTCCGTGGCCTAATTGAGTCTTTTTGAGGAGATCACAAAAGGAATTGAAGGCGGTGGATGTGGATTTTAGCGAGGCATTTGAGAAAGTCCTCTATGGTAGGCTCATTCAGAAAAACACAAGGCATAGGATTCAAGAAACCTTGGAGGAAAGTTTAAGGGAGATGTCAGAGGTAAATTTTGCTTTATTGCTGGGGGTGGTGGAGGAGGCTGGTACAATAGGGCCATTCAAAAGTCTTCAGATAGGCACATGGATGCAAGAGGTAATGGGTATAAGGTAGGGAAGAATTAGATTGCTTTGGAGTAGATTTACAGAAGTCGGCAAAACATTGTGGGCCGAGAGCCTGTACTGTAATATTCTCTTAACCACACCCACTGCCCCAAATGCTGAACATTTCTTTCACCTTTGTTCTTTCAACACATTTTTCCAGTATTGTTTGGAGAACCCAATTCTGTATTAAATAGTGGATTTCAACAGGAGAAAACTGGGTCAAAAGCTGAGGAAAGAAAGTCACAGTTGCAGGAAATACAAGAGTCATAGAGCAATGACTACATTCGTAGTGTGGAAAAAGTAATAGTTCCAAAGCTTTAAGGATAGAGGAATAAGTTACACCAGTCAACTTCAAAAGTAATGAAACCATATGATGAAATTGATTTGTGACACATGATCAAAGAGAAAGGTATGAAAATTAAACCCATTTTTCCATAGACTGAGTTTGTGGCTTGGGTGACAATATGCTGTCTTCTGGAGTCCTGACTGTGGCCACATGGGAAAATTTAATGCTTTTGCATTGGTCAGTGATCATTTCACTTTCGCAATCGCATAATTTCACTTTCTTTTGGAACCCAAGTAGCAGAGCATGTTTCCCACATCTTTCTTATGAAATACTATCTGAACTAAAAAATGACACCATGCAGATTTTAAATTGAAAAATTTATTAAAAGGTTAACATTGGAATACAAATTTTAAAGACATGGATGATATTGAACCTCTAGAAGAATATACAAGGCTCGTTTAAAAAAATTGGAACAAGATTCTTTATCAGTTACGTTCATTGAGATTCTACACAGTATTTTCTTTTGCAAACCTTGGCTTTTGCTGCAATATCAGAAAAATATAATACAGCACAGAAGGCTGATACCTCTTGTATTAAAGCAGCCTTATTTGCCAAAAACCATAATGTCATGTAAAAAATATAAGATTATACCATTTACAAAATTCAGATTATTTTAAAGTATTTTCCTAAATGTTTTAGATTTTATTTTCAGAACCCTCATCACAGAATATCCCTTAATTATGAAAAGGTATAGAATTAAGAGATTTACTTTGCAGGAAAATGCCAACTCAAAAGATGTATAAAGTATACTCAAACTTGCAAGTTGTTCCGAGCACAAAGCACATCTTTTTTCAAAAGAAAAATCACACAAATGATTTATATAAATCGCAAAACTTTATAATGTTGTCAAATGGATGGAATCTTACTATTCTTCAATACAAATAGGGTTGTTAAAGAGGAATGATTAAATGGGAAGCTGAAAACAAATCAACAGAGACCCCAGAGCAAAAATATTGCTCTTGCAGCAATGCTATGCTGAAGAGTTCGAAATCTTCTCCAACGGGGATTACTATAAAACGTCTAATGCAATGGCACTAAAAGTTCTGAATAAACGAAGCTCGGATTTGTACATGACCTTTCACTTTAATGTCATAAATAGTTTTACAGTCAAGTATATTTTTCATATAACATGTAGGAAATATAGCAGGTAATTTGATGACAAGTTCCCACAAATATCAGATAATCAATTTTGGTGATATTGTTTAAGAATTCAATTTTTACTGGCCACTGATTCACCTACTCATTGATTTGATGCTCACTCAGGAATAGACAGTGAGCTTCATTCATTATGGTATCTCTAATAAGGAACACCTCTCGGTACCAAAGACTTTAGATTCCGTGCTGTGGATCTGGTACAGGACTTCAATTTTTTTTTATTTTGGAGAAGCCAACGCACTTGGCACTAGTCTTCAATGGTTAGGGCATATTTACTTAAAATTTAATTAATTCTTGCAAAGATTTTACTTTGTCACTTACAAAGATTTTTTTCCCCCTACAACGCATGGTTGGAGGCAGTCTTTCAGAGACAAGTGTAAACCAGCAACATTTAATTGCCTTTTTAATTGGAAGGGGTCTATTAAATAAATACTCTAAAATTGTGGAACAATTCTGTGGAGCACTTGCATTCTTCCAGTACTGGCCATTTCATGAATGACTTGTATTTTTTTGATTTCTTAATTTCTTTCTTGGAGGAGATTGAGGTCTGACTCTTAAAAACAAAGCAATCCATATCCCCTGCAAAAGTAATGGTCTATGATATCTCCCACTTTACAAATATTTGCATAACCAAGTGTTCTTTAGCAACCCTAACTCCTTTATTAACTGGCAGAGAGATGCATTTCTACCTAGTCATTGCTTATTAGAATGAAAAGCAAAAACTAAAATAACCCAAAATGGAAAGGTGGCATTTGTGATCTACAATGTACAGTATTTCTGTTAATTTCTATTTTATGAATTACAAATTTGATGTACTGGTTGTTCTACTCATTTTCAATACACAACACCATGACATTAGGTAGACTTGCACTGCACTTTACATGAGCTTTCTTCAAGAAAGCAAAAATAAATAAATATTTATAAAGGTATATACGGATACTACTCCCTCCCACCATATAAACAGCTTTGTAATAAAATGCTACCGACACGGACTATTTCAAAAATTGTAAAAGGTAAAAGGCTACTTGAACCTTATTTCCATAGCCGTATGAAAATAAGGTGAAGTTTGTAAGTCATTACAATGTGTAATGTCGCAGGAGCCACTTTCACAGTCAATTGTACAACAAGGTGCATGGCTATGATATTTCACTGATCGCTTCTAGGACATCAAAATTTGTTTCAAAGTATCCTGTTTAGTTTATTCCGTAATTCAATAAACTGTGCAGTGTTGACCATTTCCATGGCAGGAACAACCTGAAAAATGGGAAATACATGAAAAATATTGGAGTTCACTGTCAGAGTGACTCAGCTAACACAGAAGTTCAAATAAATGCAATAGATACTGAGATACTCTCACATGCTCAACTAATACAAATGCTAAAACTATTATAACTATTTTCCTCATTTGACCATGCAATTTTAATCTTAAATACAAACCATACCTTATTCTGGAGAAAACTATGAAGAGATTCTATCCATATAGATTCCTTGGTTTTGAATCTGAAAAAATTAAATTTAAAACTGTAAAACATTAGCGATGCAAACTGGATGAAGCAAAAGATCCAGAATCTCAGTGACTACTATTGACATTCAATCTAGAAAGATGGTATAGGAAAAAATCTGTTGGCATGCCTGTGTGCAATGCATGCACTTAACACCTGAAACCTACTGAACCAAATTAAAATTTGAAATCACTGAACAACTGTTTACTTAAATAAACAAGCCTGTATTTAAAAAAAAACAATATTAGTCCTCAAAATAAAAATTACCAGGAGTTCAAAGTATCAGACAAAAATCCAAGGGTTAAGAATGATTCAAAAAGACAGGAGAACTTGAGTAAAGATGAGACAAAAATATCAGATTCGTGTTAATGGTACTTAAAAGAAACTTGCATCTGTAGGGTTATTAATTATTAGAAGTGGAAAAAGCAAAGTTATGGAAATTATACTCAATTCATGGTTGATGGCTAGACTGCATGGTGAATTTTTATGAACAAATGTACCATTTTAACCTTCAATGTTTAAATAATAAAGTCTCAAAATTTGACAAGCAATGCTAAAAGTATCAACTTCTAGATCTTACAATTTTGCAGCAAAAAAGCCACATTTCATTTGGCATCAGAAAGAATCAATTATAGATATTTACAGTTATGTACTAAATTATACAGTTTTATGCCTTGCAGGACAGGTTAAAAGCAAAGCATTAACTATATTTTTAAGTCTGTGAGTCCATGTAGAAAATTATTTTAGTTTCAATAACCAAATAGTGGAGTCGTAATGCAATCCTCATTTGCATGTTATTTCAAAATTGGTGATTTACAAGGACAATGTTGCCACAGTCCGAAGTGTTGTACTGGAGATTCTGGTAGATCAGGTGTCACCACCTTGGATTCACGAGATTTAGTTTTATTGTATTTTGTCCTCTATCAGGGAAACGGGTGGGGGAAGGGATGGGATGTTCCTAGAAAATGGTCCTTATTGGAATTTTCCACAATGCAAAACCACATCTTCTGTACACGAATCGTTGAAAAGAAATTGCATTTGCCTATTTCAATTAATTACAAGAAAAAAACATTCCATTTTTCACATTTTTAGGTTGTGACTTGTGAACTTTAAGGGCTAATTTTCGTTATCTGAACAGTCATAACACGAGGCCGTCTGTAATCAATATTTGTTGTACATTGTATAACTGACCTCTTTATAGCATTTATCCTATACTTTAATTAGGCTAATTACTATTATTCTCTATCAATGGGTTTGAGGAAGAAGCATTATTTTCTCTCTACCAGTTTAAAATCATCTCCAATCCCTATGTGATGATTTTACCATTTACCTGAGAAATGCTGCACTTCTTCATTGGTATATGGTGTGCAGATGTTAACTTGAACTGCATCTTGGATTATCCAACAACTTAAATGACAGCAAGGTACAAAAACACTGCAAAGCACTAAGATCATCCAAATATTTATAAAAAGGTGTTAAGGAACAATAAGCAAGGACAAATAATTCATATTTTCTGCACTAGTTTTCAGTCTACTTGCAAGAGAAATTGAAGGCAACTTCTACTCCCAGGTACCCTGGCTACGTCAATACACAAAAGAGCTGGAGAAACTCAGCAGCTCATGCAGCATCTACAGGTAACCATTGTTTCAGGCCTTACACTTTGGTCAAGATGAGACTAAAAAAGCAGGAAGGCATCAGATTAGAAAACAGGTGGGGAGAGAAGAAGAGGCAAGAACACAGGTCAACCCTAGGTGAACATGGATGGGAAAGAAGAGAAAAAAGCTGAGGTAATATTGTGGAGGGCGGGGGGGTGGGGGGGGGGGAAGAAAGGGATAGCTCTGAATAGAGAGGAAAGGAAACAAAGGGATAGGGGAGAAATGGAAGAGGAACCCTAGGCAAACTGGAGAAGTTGATGTTAATACCAATTGTTTAGAGAGTGCCTAGATGGAATATAAGGTGCTGTTTCTCCAATTTGCAGGTAGATTCTATTTGGCAGTGCATGAGACCAGTCTAGTTTCACTGCCCACCTGACAGCAGTTTATTTTTTGTTTCAAAAAGCGCTATTCTCACCATGGTGCAAAGTGGAACCTGATATAATTTAAGAAGTCACCATGTACAGCTCAGCCTGGCTAGATGGAAAAAAACAATTATAGGTTACAAGGTATGGCTACTTTCCTCCAGTGATCTGTACAGCAATGTATGTTTATTGAAAAATAAGAAATGCATCAAGCAAGATATATGGATGAACCATGTCCTTCCAAAAACCTTAGAGGAACCAAATGTTCACAAGATACCACCCAAAAGGCATCACAGAAAAGAGAATTTCAGTTCCCTGCATATATTTTGTCTTTTCCCTAGATAATGGGGAAATGGAAGTGGGTAAACTCAAGTTAGTTGACAGAAAATATTTTCAGTTGAGGGATCCTCAAAAGAATGACCAAGAAAACCAAAAAAGGAATTAAAGAAAAATCATTTTATACACAACACAATTCTAACCCTATCCTGAGAACATACAGTATTTCTCGAAACTGGTGATATTAGTATAAACTGCCTCAATGTCATTATTGAGCTTAGTATGGTCCCCAATGTACTATTTATTCAGAGATATGGATGGTGTTAATTTCCTAACCAGGGTGGGTAAAGGTGGAATTTCTCTCTTTTTCAGTCTTTTTTATTGGTTTTTATAGGAAATAAAATACAATGAGGAAAAGGGAATGAAACTGAAAATACAACATCATACTTAACAGTATAAATCCGATCCCCCCCCTCCACGGCAATGGGTGAAAATGAAAAAAATCAAAAGTATTTTATTTAATAAAAACCACTGAACCTATATGTAAAAAAAATGAACAAAAAAAAACAGCTGAGCAGCTTATCCTGAGGATTACATTTTTTGTTCCTACCGTAAATAAAAAAGTAAGACCATCTCTCATCTGGAAGAGTAAATATATCTAATCACATTAGAAACATTTACATCAAATGAAAATAAGACATAAAAGGTCACCATGTATCTTCAAATTTCACCGATGAACCAAATACATATCTAATTTTTTTTCTAAACTTAAACAGGACACAATAGGAGAGAACCACCGAAACATGTTTGCGGTCTAGAGTCTTTTCCATTTGAATAAGATGGCTCTGCTAGCCAACAATGTAGAGGAGACCACAACACATTGCGCAGGTACAGAAAAACTCCCCATGTCTGGTTCAATAACTCAAAAAGAGCAGTTATTGGATTGGGTCATAGCTCCACCTGGAGTAAAGTTGAAAAGATATTAAAAAATTTCTTTACAATAGTTTTCTAAGAGTGAGCAAGACCAAAAAATGTGTCAATGTAGCAATTCCAGATCTGCATTAATATTAGAAAAAATACTAGCCAATTTATCTTTGGACATGTGAACATTAAGCACCATTTTGAATTGGATATATTTGCCAGTTTAAAAATCTTGTCCCATAGATCCTCAGATAAGTTCCAGTTCCCAAGTCTTTTTAATCTTAACATGATACAATTTTAATGATTTATCATATATAGGAACAATTCTTTCCTTAGGATATGAGTGAACAGTTGGATTCTTAATAATAGAATAATTTCATTTATTTATTCATAGCAGTTTTTATTCTGCAATTCTATTTATATAACGATTCATGCTCTGCCACTGCAATGATTATATGAACTCACTTTTACTTAATTAATTTACTCAGGAACACAATCAGAACACTAGAAACTGCTATTAAACTTATGTCAATCAAGATACCAAACGGTTGGTAAATCTGAGCTGAAGAATGGGTGGGAGGCAAGACAGCATGTGACAACATCGACAGTTGAGTATCTTGTAAGGCACACAAGATTGAGACGTTTCTAGGGCACAGCCAGTTTCCAGATCTTGCTGGGGGAGTTTAGGAGCAGGGAGGCCCTGCAAAGACAGGACTCTTTTTTTAAAATAAAAATCTGTGATTAAATACTCCCTAGGTAAATAATACAAGTTCTCAGCTCGTTAAGGAAAACATCCTGGTTATGAAACACTTCCCTCTGGATGAGGGGATTGGATGTAATATCTCCAAATTTGCAGATGACACTAAGCTAGGAGGGGTTGTGTGCACGGAAGAGGGGGTCAGGAAGCTCCAGTGTGATTTGGATAAATTGAGGGACTGGGCAGATCCATGACAAATGCACTACAATGTGGATAAATGTGAGGTTATCCACTTTGGTAATACAAACCGGAGGGCAGATTACTATTTGAATGGCAATAGATTAAGAGATGGGGAAGTGCAGAGAGACCTAGGGGTACTTGTACATCGGTCTCTGAAGGCGAGCATGCAGGTACAGCAAATGGTATGTTGGCCTTCATATCAAGAGGGTTTGAGTCTAGGAACAAGGATACCTTACTGCAGCTGTACAGGGCCTTGGTGAGACCCCACCTGGAATATTGTGTGCAGTTTTGGTCACCTTATCTAAGGAAGGATGTTCTTGCCATGGAGGGAGTGCAGAGGCGATTCACCAGGCTGATACCTGGAATGGCAGGAATGACTTATGAGGAAAGATTGCACAAATTGGGATTGTACTCACTGGAGTTTAGAAGATTGAGAGGGGATCTCATAGAGACCTATAAAATTCTGGCAGGACTGGACAGAATGGATGCAGATGGGATGTTTCCAATGATGGGAAAATCCAGAACCCGGGGCCATGGTTCGAGGATAATAGGCAAACCATTTAGGACCGAGATGAGGAGGAATTTCTTTACCCAGAGGGTGGTGAATCTGTGGAATTCATTGCTACAGAGGGCAGTAGAGGCAGGTTCATTAAATATATTTAAGAGGGAATTAGATATATTTCTTCAGTATAAGGGTATTAAAGGTTACGGAGAGAAGGCAGGGACGGGGTACTGAACTTTAAGATCAGCCATGATCTTGTTGAATGGCGGAGCAGGCTCGAAGGGCCGAATGACCTACTCCTGCTCCTATCTTCTATGTTTCTATAAAGGAAAGAGAAACCAGACATCTCCAGAATGTGGATAGAGAAAGAGCCATCAGCACACAACTTTGGGTAAACTGCAGGTGGTGGAAATATTTTCAGTCTTGTAAATTAGTAACTTCTATTGTTATGTAGCAAATGCTTTTAGATATTTGACATTAATTTTGTAAACAAAAGAAATACTCACTCATGCCATCCCTCCACAAGGACAGTTAGCACAGGAATGCTCAGAGATTGAACAGTAGTTTGTTTAAAGGACAGAAAGAGGGTCACAAGGTCAGAAACGTAGTTGGCATCGTGACATTTAACCCTAAATTTGAAAGAAACACATTTTAAACATTGGTTTTCATTTTTGATCAGAATTTAGTGATAATTATAGAAATGTAAACTTGACAATACTAAAACCAGATTAGTGGAAAAGTAGGATATTTTAAAGGGGAATGATAAACTTCCTGCAAAGGACTGAAATTAAACTTTGAACACCCTTTAAAAGGATTTACAAGAAATAAAAGAGTTAATCTAATATTCAAATTGTATTTCATTTGCCTGCCAAAAGATTTTCATTGGATAATTGGTGTTTTGCATGTAATTTCAAATTTTCAGTAACCAGAATACCATGACATTCTGAATGGGGAAGGTTTATCAACAGTCCTCAAGGTCAGTGTTCAGGAGACAGTTTTCTTAAGATAATTTTGCACATGAATCACATGCAATAGGAAAGTTGTTTTAACCAGATCATTAAGTGATTAAGGAACAAATACATTGGAAATGATTACATTAGGTCTGAAATGGAAAAAAAAGTCAAAGAATTTATTCACAGATGTGCTTCACTAAATGTTTTAATCCCTCTCGCACAGTGAAGTCAAGATCATCTCATGTGTCATATCATACAAGGCAGAATTATGTTGGTGTGGGGGAGGGGCTAGATTTTTGATGTTTTGGTGGGTAGAAAAATCTTTGCCACAGCAGTGTTTTCTCTGGCCGCCTACTAGTTTATATTGGGGAAGTTTAAAAACAAGAAAATAAAAATGGAGTCCACGCTTGATGATGACATTCAAATCGATCAATCACCCATGGGGAAGTTAAAATTTCCATCCTGTCTTACACCTGACATCAACAACCATTGTGATCTCTACAGTAACCAATGATCAACTTTGATTGCATTTATATTATTTTATGCTGGACTTTTCAATGTACTTAGAAATAGAATATTGATCTATTTACTTTCAAGATAGATAGTTACACAATATCATACATATAGTTTTGTCTCAGTATTTACTATTCAATAATTTTATTCACCACAAGCATCTCAGTAGTTGAGAGACAAAAATCCAGATCTACTACTTACAGTGGAAAAATCTTACTTACACAGCAATGATCATGTTTCTATGTACATAAATGTTGTTGCTCAGAATGGCACAGAAATTATGCAAAATTTCCTCTTTCGTGCTTAGGCTGTCAAACAGGAGCTTCAGAGCCCAGATATTCTTCTAAAATTATCACAAACAATACAATTTAGATTTATCTCAATAAGCTACTAATCTATACATGAACATAAATTGCCTTCAATTCTCAGTTATGTCAATCCACCAACACCCAATCAATAGCAATGTGGTGGAAGTTGTTGCAGACACCCTGATAACCTGCTTAACATGACCAGCAGTGCTACCAAGCTCTAGCCCTCACCCGTATCTTGCCCAAATACTGTAAAAATCCTAAAATCTGGACTGCTTCGGTATTGGGTCAGTGCTGATTTTCAAGATACTCGGGTAGTACTTTAAAGATTCAAATTTAGGGAGGAATAAAGAGATGAACGGGTAAATATTGATAGTTTATTAATTAGCAAATACAGCATTACTCATTTATAAAAACGAGCAGTTTTAAAGAAAAAAATCAACGTGAGAAAAATGTAAACAAAACTTTCTCATGACAAAGAGCATGTCATGCTTGAAATTATGATTAAAAATGAACATTGAAAAATAAAAATACAGTACAATTTCTTTGCCATATATCTACCTGCATTAAGAGCGGTCGCTTGTTGCTGCTGTGCATCTTTGGCGCTTACAAATGCATGCACACAAATGCCCGCTAAATTTAAAAGGTTTGAGAGTCTGGATTCTCCAGTGGTCCAGATTTTTGGATTTTTACTGTAGTAATCTGAAGAATTAAAATTCCAGAGGCAAGGAGAGAGGGGTTGCCTTTGGCATCAAGGCAGTATTTCACCAAGCATTACATCAAGAAGTCCTGGTAAAAGTGATTACATTTGTATCAAAAGGGAACACTTCAGTGGTTAGAATCATACCTTGCACAATGGAAGATGGTTGCAGTTGGAAATCAATATTCCCATTCCTATGCCATCACTTTATGGATTTCTAAGGACAATGTCCTAGACCCAATCATTATCAGGTGCTCCTCCAATGACATCCTTTCCATCACAAGGTCAGAAATTCATTTATTGCACCATGTTCAATTCCATTCATAACTTGCCAACAAGACCAAACAATGTTCAAGCACAGGCTTATAAATGATGAGTAATGAATGAACCACAACCCTTTCCCGCCAGTCCAGGGCAAACCGAACCACTTGAATCTATTTTACTGCATTTTTTATATTTAAAAATAACTTCATATTTTAATTTAAATTTAGACATGCAGCCCTTCCTCTCCACAGGTCTGTGCCTCCCAAAAGCCCCAATTAACCAACAACCCCGTACATTTTTGAAGGGTGGGAAGAAACCAGAGCACCCAGAGGAAACCCACGCAGACATGGGAGAACGTACAAACTCCTTACAGACAGCCCCAAATTCAAACCTGTTCTAAGCATAGCTCTAACCACTTCACTAACCGTGCTGCACCAACACGAGTACTTTTTAGGTATTCTAATTTTTTAAAAATAATTACAATTTTTTTAAAAATTCAATCTCATTTAAATGTCTGATCAGCAAAAGAGGTTTAAAAATTCAAAGACCATTGATTGTGGCACATTATTAAGAGGCCTTTTGCAGGTGGTTTACCACTGTATCACCTCCTGTTCTGGTTTGACATGTCGGTATGATCCAGAGATGGTGATAAAGGAGTTTTGATGATGGGCATTTGACATCTGTTTCAACTTTTCCAAATGTGGACTTTGCAGGGACGACATTTGGATATCTCTTTGTAGAGTCCAAATCAGATGCCTAGATGCAAATGTTTAGAGCTTTTATTGCATTGTCAAAAATTTGTTCAAATGTTTGGCTTGACACGTCATTGCAGCAGGCAGGCCAAGGTCAAACCTGTGGTAGGTTTAGAACAGTGGTTTTCAAACTTTTTCTTTCCACTCACATACCACCTTAAGTATTCCCTATGCCACTGGTGCTGTTTAGGAAGGGATTACTTAAGATGGCATGTGAGTGGAACAAAAAACTTTGAAAACCACTTTTATCGCACATAAATGACTCGTTATGTGCACAGTTTCACAACTCCAAAGGAAATGGGTCAATGACAATTTTTTTTCAAGCAAAATATTTCAGTAACAATTGGGTCTAGAGCAGCGGTTCTCAACCTTTTTTCCCTATTCTTATACTGCTTTCAGCAATCCCTTACTAATCACAGAGCACCTAAAGCCTAGGGATTACTGAAAGTGGTATGTGCATGGAAAGAAAAAGTTTGAAAACCACTGGTTTGGAGCTATAAAATTAGAAGTGCCCAGATTAAAGATCTGATCTTCCGAAGCAAACTTTGTGGATTTTTAACAACTTTTATTTAGCATTTCTTCTGATGTAGCAGAGTGCAAGGTGAGGAGTTTGAGAACAAGAAAAATGACAGCAAGTCTGGACCACAACCATTTATTACTGCCTGGTCAGTATTCCTCTTCCACCACCCCTCAAAATTATCCTTTGTGACAGCTGCTTTCTCAATGCCATTCTGCCAGTTAAAATCAAGGACAACATGATAACTTTCTTGGAGAAGCTAGAAAAGTGGCTTTAGAACTCATGGGAACTCACCCAAGAGAAAAGGCATTTAAGGAATACTACAGCATACTGCAACACAGATGCAGTGCCAAAATATCCAGCAATGGGCAATCCATACTGTTTGGATTTAAAAAAAGGGCATTCTTTCCTTTGTCAGAGAAGCTAATGAAGTCCAAACTTCTGTGAAAATGCAACTAATCCCTAGTTCACTGGTTCTCAACCTTTTTCTTTCCACTAACATACCACTTTAAGTACTCTCTATGTCATCGGTGCTCTGTGATTAAAGGGATTGCTTAAGGTAGTATGAGGGTGGAAAGAAAAAGGTTTGAAAACCATTGTTTTAATCGTTTCTAATTGACTCATTATGTGCACGGTTTCATAACTCCAAAGGAAATGGACCAATGACAATTTTTCTCAAGCAAAATATTTCAGTAACAATTTGGTCCAGAGCAGTATTTCTCAACCTTCTCCTTCCACTCACATACCACCTTAACCAATCCCTTACTAATCACAGAGGGATTACTTAAAAGTGGTATGTGAGTGGAAAGAAAACGGTGAGAACCACTTCCCTAGTTGAAAGATGACCAAGCAGCAATTGGTGTCTCCAGCTCCATGGAATGTCAACTGCAGATCTGACTGCTATACTGCAAAATGGGAAGAACACAATTTCCTTTCCTTCAGGGTTTAAAAAAATCCAAAATTTGCCATCAGATAGACATTTTGTTAAGATGTCAGGATACAAATTCCACGCTAGTCTTTCATCAAGGTCCAACAGCATAGGTGAAATAAAATATTCCAAATTAAATCAATTACTTCACTGTTACATAAATAAAAGACACACGAGAGAAAAAGATTTTTTTTTTAAATCAAGAACTCTGCAGTGGTTAATGTACTTCCCATTTAATTTTGAAGTTGGAAATGAAAGGGGCAGCCTGGTTGACATTAATTTATTCAGTTATCTCATCCCTATTTGCTTTGGTCAAAATTAGTAATGCGTTGTTCATCATTATTTGAAGCAATGACTTGCTCAAAGTCCACTTTCCAAAGTTGCCACTAATGCCATGCCAAATACTTATTTACTTTCAAAAAACTTTTACATTTTAACAAACATGTATTGCATTTAACTTTTCCTGAATCTCAGTCCTCAGCCTATAAGGGATGCCCAGAAAAATGTGGCAATATACTTCAGCTAAGAGTCAACACTCTTAAGAACAGTACAGAAGGGTAAAAAAGTTTTTTTTTAAAAAAGGAGATTTGCAAATATGAAAACAGTAGATGGTAGCAAATGTAATAGGAGGATTAAATTTCTCATTGATGTTAACAAGTGATACAGGAAGTTTGGAAAACAAAAAAAAAATCTCAGCATGACAAGTGGTTCTCTGGAGATAACCATGAAAATCACTGATCACTGGATCAAACTTGGCTTGGTGAGGGACACTGAACTGTCACATATTTAATAGAATGGAAAGAAAGTTATGGACCACGTTAATGATCAAATTACATAAATGCATTTTGATTAAGGGAAGACCAGTTAAAAAAAATTACAAAAACTTAACTGTTCTTACCCCATAAGCCAGAATTAATGGTAAAACAATTTTCATAATTGAGGTATTCCTATGCAACATCTGGGCAGCAGCCATTGTCACTAGAATCAATGCAGACTCTCGGTGAAGCTGTAAATAGAAACATTGTTCATTAGCATTCATTAAAATCGTAAATTGCTGCCTTAAATATATTGATGATCCTCTCCTCTCTGTAACCCAGGATGCCTTCAGGAGAATAAATCCGAGGAAATTATCTGGTCCGGATGGAGTATCCGGCCGAGTATTAAAAATCTGAGCTGACCAGCTTGCTTTCAAATCCAGTATTCATGGATATCTTCGAGATCTCACCGCCAGGGCGAGGTGCCCACCTGTTTCAAACAGGCGTCAATTGTACCGGTGCCCAAGAAGAGTGTGGTAACCTGCCTAAATGACTATCGACCAGTGGCACTCACATCAACTGTGATGAAGTGTTTTGAAAGGCTGACGTTGAAGCATATCAACTCCAGTTTGAACGGCGACATGGATCTGTTCCAATTCGCTTATCGTAGCAACAGGTCTACAGCGGATGCCACCTCACTGGCTCTACACAAAGCCCTGGAATACCTGGACAGCAAAGATGCATACATCAGGATGCTCTTTATTGACTACAGTTCAGCACTTCACACCATCATCCCCTCAAAATTGATCAGCAAACTCCAAAACCTGGTACTCCATACCCCGCTGTGTAATTGGATCCTGGATTTCTTCACCTTCAGACCACAATCAGTTAGGATTGGTAAGATTATCTCCACAATCTCCATCAGTACTGGAGGACCACAGGGCTGTGTTCTTAGCCACCTGCTCTACTCACTTTACACTTACAATTGTGTAGTGTAGTTCCCATGTAGTGTAGCAACACCATCTTCATGTTAAGATGCCGAGTCCATGGTAGTCTGTTACATAAAAAGGGGTGATGGAAATTGAAAACTTGGCTGAATGGTGCACCAACACAACCTTGCATTTAATGTCACCAAAAGCAAGGAGCTGATTGTTGACTTCAGGAAGGGAAAACCAAATCCCGTGATCATTGGGGGAATCAGAAGTGGAGAGGGTGACCAAATTTAAGTTCTTGGGAGTCACTACCTCGGAGAATCTTTCCTGGACCTAACACACCAAAGGCATCGTGAAGAAAACACATCAGGGCCTCTACTTCCTCAGGAGTTTGCAAAGGTTTGGTATGACATTGGAAACTGGCAAATTTCTACAGATGTGTGGTGGAAAGTGTGCTGACCGGCTGCATCACAGTCTGGTATGTGGATACCAATACAGCCGAGCGCAAAGCTCTGCAAAAGGTAGTGACAACAGCCCAAGACATCACAGGCAAAACCAGAGATCATTGCTATTGGAGAGCAGCAGCAATCATTATGGATCCACATCACCCAGCACACACACTGTTCTCGCTGATACCATCGAGAAAGAGGTATAGGTGCCACAAGACTCGGACCACCAGGTTCAGGAACAGCTGCTCCCCCTCCACCATCAGACTTCCCAACAACAAACTCAATCAGGGACTCATTTAAGAACTCTTACATTTGCACTTCATTGTTATTTATATCTCCCCCCCCCCACCCACCTCTGTATTGCATAGTGTTTACATTTCTTTATTTGTTTACATGTGTACATTGTGTTTAGTTTTATTTTGCAAAACCAATAAGTGGTAATTCTGCCTCGCCCACAGGAAAAAGAATCTCAGGGTTGTATGTGATGTCATGTACTTTGACAACAAATCTGAAATTTGAACTTTTGGGTAATGCTAACTTCAGCATTATTTAACTGCATAGCCACACCTTTCAAAAACCATGTATGGCTATATCATATTCTTTGCATTTATCAGGTCTTTATCTCACTAATTTCTCAAGTACTTGAAAAAAATACTGATATTTATTTCTTTCAGCCCCTCTTCCTCATTTCACCCTTGGTTCTCCAGTATTTCAAGTTATTGTTCTTCCTCCTTTCATGAAGGTGAACGAAACGTATTACGAAACTCTGATAGTGTGGTATCCAAGTATCTGTAAATCCCAATGGCTTGGAATTTGACTTGCTGTCCTGAATTTCTGCTCTCCCCTTTCCCCAAGCATGTTCACTTGGTTCAATTTTTTGCACTCTCTTGAAACTCAACTGGTTCAGTTTCCTGCACACCCTTGAAACTCACTAGGTTCAGTGGAAATTATTTACTGTGCATGAATTAAAAATGAATAAAAATTGTGTGGGAGTATTAATAGGACTAATAACCAATAGTCCAGAAAATCTGATAGTCTGGTGCCAAAGTCCTGAGCCTGTAAGATTCTTAACCCTACAATAGCTATTTAATTTTTCTGCCATTTCCTTATTCCATATCTCAAAAAAAATTAACTGGTTTGTTTTCTCCACATCAAGACCAACAACATTGAGCTTTTACTAACAGCTCATATTTGTTCCCCAAAGAATCATAATTGCTATAAATGTTGTTACTTAATAAAATTGTGGCATTCAAAATTTCAGAATCTTCTAAATTTAATCCATACAATTCTTTAGAACTATTTAGAAAAAAATGGCTTTTTCACCTACCATTGATGAAAACGGTTTTGGCAAGCCCACTATTCCATTTTTCAGATCTTCAAGAACTGATACAGCAAGGACTGCAGTGCTCTGAGACAAAACATTTTAAAAAAAAACAAAGTTACTAAAGCCCTCCATTAAAACACATCTTTACAGATTAAATGTTGCATTAGTGAATACAAAAACTTAATGTTAGCTGAACTTCCAAGTGTTCCTCTGTGATAAATATTAGCAACAACAGCAATGGGTTTGCACCTTCCTCTATATCTAAGCAGATAGAATAAAAGAATCATATTGCAAAGAAAAAGGCTCTTCCGACCCACGACATGATGTCTACCCTTGCTCATCCCATTTCCCCACATTAGTCCCATACCCAATCCTGGGCTCCACTACCTCCTGAGGGCTTGTTCCAGATAATAACCACTCATTGTGGAAAAATAATTTACCAACAAGATCTCCTTTAAATTTGTTTCCTCTAGTTTTAGACTTCTTTATTCTGAGAAAAAGACTGACCATCTATCCTATCCATGGCCTTGTTTTATGTGTGTGTGTGTGTGTGTGTGTGTGTGTGTGTGTATATATATATATATATATATAATATATATATATATATAAAATGTTATATATATATATTATATTTTTAGATTTATATATATATATATATATATATATATATATATATTTATATATATATATATTTTTTTTTAAGGTAATCTGTTAACATTCTCTGTTCCATTGAAATAAATAATGCTTTTATCCCATTCCAGGAACATCCACGTGAATCTCTTTGGCATGCTCTCTCCCTACTGCATCTTTTCAGTCGCGTTGCAGCCAGAACCAAAGTTTTAAAAAACTGAACATGACATTGGAACTCTTATATACCTCTGAAATCAAGCAAATCATTTTTTCCCCACTATCTCAGCCACCTGGGTAGCCATTTTCAGGAAGCAAAGAACTTGCACCCAAAGATCTCTCTGTAGATCAACTCTCCTCAGGTACGGCTCTTTATTCTATACGTCATCCCAGAATTTGACCACCCAAGGTATATTGACATACACTTACTTGGATTGAATTTCATCTGCAACTGCTCCATCCAACTTTCCAGCTGATTTAGGGCTAGCTGCATCTTTAAACACCCTTTTTCTCTTTCTAACTTTCATGTCTTCTACAAGCTTAAAAATCTTATTCCCTACATTCTTATCCAATACATTTACTTATGGGGTTGTTTACAAGATCCCAGCACTGATGCCTGTGGTACACTTCTTGAAAGATTTGCAATTAAAAAGCATTTTTCACAAACTTGAGATGTCTTAAAGTATTTGATATCCAGATATACTTCTCAAGTTTAAACCACTGTTCATAATCCAGTTACTATTAGCACAAATCTGCACACAACTAGTTTGCTCAAACAATTATATCTAGATAATGTGTGATTAAGGCATTATCATTTTAATTTACTTTCACAAATCCGGGTGATGGCATTTGTAGTATATCATTTTCCAATGAAAAATAATTGCAGTGAATTTGAATCAGTCTGCTCCAGCAGTAAACCTGAAAGAAACAAAGATTATATATCATTTAACAACTTCAGACTCTAGCTCCTTTTAAGCTGTGCGCATGTGTGTGCACGCGTTTTGCGACCAGTGCAAACAAAACTAATGTGCACACAACAAAATACGTTACTTCGTAGATCGCAATCACACTTGTATTAAAACAGACCAATACAATTTCAAGTTTACATTTGCACAAGCATTCAATGTGCACAAACTTTAGTCACAGGAAGAAAATTTGCACAAGATAACAATTAGAGGGAGCATTGTGCTGATGTGTAAAGGTTAGATTTTTTGAGAACCATAGCATTCAAGAAAATATCTTAAGCTGCCTAAAAACCAAAGGAGAAGAATTCCATCCTTATCAGTTGAGAACAATAGGGAGACAAAAAAAATCCTAAATTTGTATCACAAGTTTAAAGTGACAGGAAGAACATATATTGAAGTATTTCAAGAAATGAGCAAGTCAAATAACCTCTCATTTAGCTTTGTAGATTCCCTGTGCCTAGTTACTTAACTAGTTTGACAACATAGGGAGGTTGTTCAGCCCATTGAGTCAATGGTGGCTCAGAGCATCCCCATCATTCCCATTCCCCCACTTAATTCCAGGCAAAAAACAAGTATTCTCTTTTGGCAGGGGTTTTGAGGAAGAGAAATTGATGTCATTTTTGCATCAACAGGAGCCAATTAAAAACTTACTTATCACATTGCCACCTATTCCAGTACAAGTCAATATTCCTGACCTCACCCTATACATCTTTGTGGATGCAGCATCCAGAACTGGAGAATATTTCCTCCATTTCCTTCCAGAAAAGCCATTTCATGGCAAATTGCAACAATTCTCCTGAGAAGCAGAACGGTTATAACCAGTCTTAATGTGACAGAATATAGATAGGTTTTTGGGAGATAAATTGGGTAAGTGTTTGTTAGTGCAGGTCACATACAAACACTTTAAAACAGATCTTATTTAAAATACTGGAGCTCTGCCTTTGCTAGACACATCGGGGCCTCTCAGCTTTTGCAAAAGCTTTGGAGAGTGCCCAAGAGACTTCACTAATGGATTGTTGTTTACAAAATAGCAACAGATGAAAGAGCTTGTCGGAGCTGCATTCTGTCTGCAGTGGAACTTGCTGTTCTAAGAGGGTCCTGTGGTTTTGCAAGCAGAGAGAGTAAAACAGGTTTCTCTCTGCTCCAAAAGCTTAAAAACATGCAAAAATCACTTTTTTTTTCCTCCCTGACAAAGATCATGACTACTTATTTGAATTTGCATCTTTTTGCTAGTAGCACCCATCAGTATCAACCATAATAGTTTATCAAAAAAAAAAAAGAAAAAAAAAACCCATAATAGTTTATCCTCTTAATGACTAATGTACAATGCTACTTTCATACTAAATGATAAATAAATGTGACCCAATTATCAGAAGCTTGTAATACTTGGCAGTTGACAAATGTGAAGTGAATAAAATGTTATTCAAAGGGTTTAATAAGCCTCACAATACTTACATCTCTGTATAGAACTTCATTCACAAACAAGATCCTGAGTGAGCATTTTAGCAGTACACAACACCTTATCAAATTACTCCCTATGAACAGAAAACAAGTGAAAATGAGATCTCCATACTCTGGACAAAACAATTCAAACAATTTTTTAAAATGTATCACAATGCACTTCATATGAACTAATAAAACCCTGAGCTAGCAATTTATCAAGGTGCTCAAAAGGTACCAATCATAAAAAAAGGGATGAGGGAGAATTATATTGTAAAATTCAAACCATTTATCTTCTATTCATTGCTGTAAAGACAGTCATTGGAAATCATTTAAATGTAGCAAAGACCCATTTACCAAAAGCCAATATTGTACAAAAATCAGGCGTCAGCCCAAGATACGGTTTAGCTGTCAAATTACTTGAAATGGCAGGCCCCTCCATGATTTCCAGTCACACTAGAATTATTCATTTTTAATCTACAAAACTATTTTCTAAACCAGCCCAGATTGAATTTTCATATGTGCAATACTGTCAAGGAAACAATTTTGTTTCTTTTGTAATCTTCAAGAATAGTCTAGGGCACACATGTCAAACTCTGGCCCTATAATTATATTTGGCCCGCAAGATCATTTCAAAAATGTATTAGAGGTGGCCCGCTGGCCGCCACGCCAGTATACCGCATGCACAGTAATACAACAAATCCCAGAATGCATTGGCGTCAGCCTGCTAATCGCCCCCACCTCCTCTGTTTACGTTGCAGGGTCTCACCGTGGACTCTGGTTTTGGGGCCTGGCCGGTGTCAGGGGAAGCCAAGGCCGCTTCCCAGCGCCCGGAAACGGAGGCCTCGGGCCTGACCTCGCCAGGACCGTTGCCCACTCCCCCTCCCTGCCGCAGGCTGATCAGTGACTCACGGTGACGGGGCCACTGATCCGCCGAGATGCCGCCCTGCAGCGAGAGCCGATGCCCCCGCTCTGTCGTTGTCCAACCATATCGCCCGCAAACCCTGCCCTCCCGCACACAGGCCTGAGTAAGTATTATGAACTTTAATCTCAGGATAAAACGATCTTCCAATAGTTTCATGTCACAGTGATAAATATATTCCTGGTCCTGCACCTGGATACAAGCTCATTAGGCATAAAACTTGAAAAGTGTGTAAATCAAAGGATATCTGTACCAAAGGAAAAAGGGCATGGCAAATAACCCTGCTAGAGTTTATGCCCACAATCAGTCACCCATTTGATTGTTTCAGGAATCATGTTATTCTCTCACATTCTCAATACCCCTCAGATTTTACTATTCGACAGCACACTAGCAACATTTGACAAATCCTCTATAGAGAAATATTATTTATTGAATATTTTATTTCTCATTTGTTAATGCTTCTGGAGTTTATCCAAAACTATTATTAAACATTTATTTTAATAAGAAAAAGTTTAACATTACATATGTTGAAAGAAGAGAAAACATGCAGATGTTGTTGAAAATTTTCAATAAATATTTAGTTCGGCCCTCGACTTAGTCCAAGTTTTTAATTTTGGCCCTCCGTGAATTTGAGTTTGACACCCCTGGTCTAGGGCCTCGACTCTAGACCTTGACTCTGGGCCTAGTTGCTCGGCCTGCTCACATTTATCTATGCAAATCAAAGTAGAATTTTATTACAAAGGCTACTAATGTAGGAAAAAAAATCAAAATGTATTTTATTTGGGGGGAAAAAAAAAGTACAGTAGAACTCTGATTATCCAAATAAGATTCTCTGAAACCAGTTTAACAAACAAGGTCCCGAAATCCTCATTTATCTGAAATTTTTTCAGAGCCAAACTGACTGGGGACCTCGGGCTCCCAGCACCAACACAGTGGACCTTATGGCCCTGGCGCCGGCAGGGATCTCAAGCTCCCGGGCAGCAATGGGACCCTCGGGCTCCTGGCACGAACGGAGCCTCAGTGGAGGTGTCGGTGAACAGTGGTGGCCAGCATTTTTTGGTGAGAATTAAACGTTAATGCTTAAAAAGCCTTACCTTGTTGTTTGTTGTATAACCCTGCTATTTGCTGGGGTTTTTTTTAAAAAAAAAAACCAGTTCTCTGAAAATAAAAACATTTATCCAAATAGGCCTGGTCCCGACCATTTCAGATAATTGGAGTTGTACTGTATCTTGTTTGCAATGGAATGAGGTCTTCCCAATAAACCAATTCAAATACTTTCTACAGGACCAAAAGGTGACCCAGATGTTATTGTTAGTAGTGCCTGGTGCTGAATGAACACTATTTCTGGCAATCCTCCCAGCATGAGCAGAAAAGAAATGGCAGCTGGTTCCACAGTGAGGGCTTGTGTAATTTTTTATTTGCCACATTAAAATGAGACATCATGGGGGCGAGATAACTAAATCCTACCACAAAATCAGAAAGGAAATTTATACCTGCTTTTTTTTTAAATTTTTTATTTTTCACACCATAAATCACATTAGCCATGATATACACTTTTTCTTTTTCACACATATACAGTGACTTTTCATGCCCTCAAATTTAACCCAATTGCCACATGAAGATATTATGTAAAACTGATTCTATGAGATTTTAAAGATATCAACTTTACTCATCTCAGTGGCAAATAGAATAAGGGTCTTTATACTGGAGTCAAACATTGAAGAAGAAAGTTCAGCTCAGAGAAAAATTCTCATTCCTATCAAATGGAGTGCCCTGGAAAGGTTTGCATTCATGGATATTACACAAAACTGTTAGCCAATTGCCTCTTCTTGCATTGAAGAGCAACAAATATCCTGAAAACGATATCTCAGCAGCTTGGAAACGGGAAAATAAAAATGGAAAAGGCTTAGTGACAAAAACTGGGGTGGGGGACTAACAAATAAAGCACTAAAACAGTTAACCAGAAGCACATTGCTTTACTGTACCAGAAACTGACCTTCAAGAAGGATCCATCTTCCTTCCTCTGAAATTTCAGAACCAGCAGGTACAGTTCCAGTCCTGAGAATTTTTAAGTATACCTTGTACTGGTATGGTGTTAACCGACAGGCTATGCAGCAAGAGAGGTTGGAATTTAGATGAAAGGACTGTGCAGCTGAATTAAAATCTCCATACTTGCAAAAGTAGAATGGAACTTTATCTTGCAGGGCTCGAAGCCTGATCAAAAAAAAAGGAAAGAGCAGCTCAACAGTGGACCATTTTAAGGTGTTTTAAATAAAACTCATAAATATACTTTGTCTTGAAACTGTCAAATGTTCAATAGTTCAAAATCATTGAGAAAATGAGCCTACTAACTTTAAGGTATCGTTGCATTTTATCACTCGTAAGTATCGAACCAACTCTCGGTACCTGAAAAAGAAATATTTAAACTGATTGTGCTCTTAGAAATCTTCTGCAACATATTAAGCATAGAGGGCACCTTGCATTATCCAGTTTAATGACTGCCAAGCAACTAATTGTGGAGTTGTACAATTATTCATTTCATTTCAGACATTAGTTAATCTGCTACAACTTCAGACAACATATCTTCCACCTCCCACCACCCTTTTCCTTTGTCATTCATCCCTTTTAAAACAAATATTGAAAAAGAGTTCAAATAAATATATTTGGAATTTAAAAATGAAAATATTAATAGGCCTTTGCCACCTATCAACAGGTAATTGGGACATTCCCAACTCCTTGGGGTCCACTGCATGAAGTTTTGCTACATGTGACCCACTTCATCTTGCGTGGAATCCTTGAGGAGCAAAAAGATAATTTAATTTATTTTAAAAACCCTCAAACTGCTACAATTTTTTTTTAAATCAAGCCACCTGCATGCAATTACCATATTTCCTCTTGTATAACACGCACACACATATTACGTGCAGAAAATCAAAATGTGTAGTATGCTAAATTTTGACTGACAAAAAATCAATTTGCATTTAAATGGGACACAAGACAAAGCACACACCATATCTGCCACAGTTAATCTCTGCAATTAACACCCAATCAACTCCCCCAGAGGTGTCAATCGCTTATTATGTAGATGATATCCTGCTGCAACACATTAACAAGCTTTGGAGAGGAATCAATTAAAACAGGTATCACTGTTAAGCAGGATTTTAATTCTAATGTTGTCTCAAATCAGAGGTGCTTGATATGTTAATCTCCTACCTCAAGGAGGGGTCTAACATTGATAAGGTGCAGTGCCCGAGTCAGAATGTCCCGTTTAAAGGAATACCATGGCATTCAGTACAGATATTCCCAAGATCAAAATTTTGCATGCCCGCTACAAATTGTGGGCTTTCATTGCTGCTGTTACATTCTCGTGTTCACTATAACATTCCCACGCGCTCTATAAATTGTTTTCTTTCACTGTTGCTAGTATATTCTCAAGCTCACTATAAACTGTGCGGGTTCTTTCAGTTCCACTGTTATACTCCCACTCTCGCTACAACTTCCCAAGCTCGCTATAAATTTCTGGCATGTCATTCCCATGGCTACTATAAATTGTATGTGTTCTTTCAATGCCGCTATTATATTCCTACGCCCGCTATAAATTTCCAGTTCAACTTTCCCACCCCTGCCATTAATTGTGCACGCTCTTTAAACATGTAAAAATGTTTTCTTATATTATGCATACGCATACAACGCATGGGGTGCTTGGCTTGTAAAATACGCATGTAATATTCGCATTATATGCTTAAAAATAAAGTAATCAGAGATTTCATTCAAATTAATGAGGTCATGTTTCTTAAGGCATGGTGGGGGTAAAGCTGAGGAGTATGATGTGAAGTGTAACCAATGGCTCAGTTCAGGATATTTGTGTTTTGTCACTGGCTAGTGAAAAGTGAGGCAGGAGAAGGAGCACCCGATTCCAACCCGTCTTCTAATTTCTACACTGCAATAGAGTTGAAAAGGTTAGATGTATGCACCTTCATACAGGAACAGACCAACGTTCTTTATGTAACATTATTTATACATTAACAGAAAAAGGCCCTATATATTTTACAAACAATTTTCAAGCAGAATTTAAAATGTTACTTGCAATAAAATGAAAACCCATCAGTTAAAACAAACCATATATTGTACTTTGCCGCTGACTGTAATCACTTGGACTTTAACTGAAAGAAACTTACTCTTCTCTTGCTTCCATCCTTTCCACCCGTGCCTGCACAATAGGGAAGTCCTCCCACAATGTTTCTTTTCTGCCTTTCTTCTGTCGTTGCCCAGTGATATTTTGACCCCTTAGGATAGAGGTCAGGAATGGATCATCCCACGATAGCACATTGAGACTGTAAAAATATTCATGCCAGACAAATTAAGAATGATTTTGATAGCGTATGCGCTACGAGTGCCGAAAGAAGACACACACACACGAGGAGATGAAATTGAAGACTGCTTTATTGCACCAGCAGTTCTAATTATATGGGCCCCTGGCACTGATGTCAGGGGCCCGCGTCATCAGAGCACCGACCTCGGGTTGGCTGGCGCTCCTGCCGTGCGGCGGTCACCTAGGACGACAGCCAGTGCCACCCCCAAGTCCACACGGTCGCTGCATTTGTCAGCCATTTTGTGGTCTCCATGTGCAGGCTGCTACATGACCCCTCAGAACCTGCAACCGGGCAATTGTCTGTATCTTAGGTGGCCTGCCCCTGCATCGCTGGGCGGAGAACAGACCAGCTCATACAGTCCAGATATGCTAGTTTCAGGCTGTCAACAGTAAAGGTTTCCTCCTACCCCGCCGATGTCAAGGACGAAGATGGAACCATTGTCTCTAATGACCTTATAGGCCCCTTGTAGGGTCGTTGCAATGGTGGTCTGTGTGCGCCCCTCCTCATGAACATGCACCAGCAAGTCCTTGGGTCATTCAGGTCGCTATGCTTGGGCTAGCTGCGTGGTGAGGGTTGCTGCAGGGTCTTCTGGACGCTTATCAGGGGCGAAGAATTCCCTGGGGATGATTAAAGGTGTGCCGTAAACCATCTCCACTGCCGAGGAATTAAAGTCCTCCTTCAGCGAATTCCCAGCAGCACCCAAGACAGTTCATCCACCCAGTTGGGACCCTTGAGCCAGGCCATCAAGGCTGCCTTGAGGTGCCTGTGAAAGTACTCCACCAACCATGATTCACCATGGTTTGAAGGAGCTGCATTCCCAGAAAGTTAGCCAGTGCCACCCATAACCCAGCAGGTGTCAAGGACTACAGGGGGGTAGGACGCTTATCTTGGTGCCTGTGTCGAACAGAAAACGCCTGCTCGACAGAGAGGAGGCTATCACATGGGCCAACAGTCGAAGCCATTAACAACTGTTGGTCACTTTCCCGAAAACCCACAGGGTGGGCAGCATCGATGAGCCTCTGCACAACTTCACTGGTGGTGGTAGCATAGCTGTCCCGGAGCATTCACTTGCCTCTCCACTGGCCTTTATCTCACCAAGGGTTGTTCGTGGAGCTTGCTGATGTGGTCTTCTTCGCTCTCCAGAGCATGTCCACCTGGGCAGTGACCCTCTGAGGGTTGCTGAAGTCCTCATCTGTGAGCAAGAGCTGTATATCCTCAGGCAGCTGCTCCAGGAAGATCTGCTCAAAGGGCAGGTAAGGCTTGTGGCCCTCTATTAACACGAACATCTCACTCATTAGGGTGGACAGGGCCCTGTCCCCCAGGCCATCCACATGCAGGAAACGGGCAGTGCGCTCGCACCGAAAAAGCCCAGAAGTGCGGGTTAGTAGCTCTTTGAGGGCTGCAGGTTTGCCTTGCTCCAGAGGCTGCCATAGGAAATCTATGACCTTTTCCGCTGTATCCTGATCGAGGATGCTCGTAACTAGAGGTAGCGGGTGTCATTGGCAGTGATATGGCAAAGCTGGATCTGGGCCTCTGCCGGCCTGCGGCTGCAACACCCAGAATGTCTGGAGCCTGAGGGAGACCGTGTGGATGGTCGTTGGCTCCCCTTGATCTATCATCTTCGGGCCGCCGATGTAGCGAACTTCCCACGACTGTGGAAGGAAGACTTACGCACACGAAGAGTTGAAATTGAAGACTGCTTTATTGCACTGGCAGCTCTGCTTATATGGACCCCTAGCTCTGACGTCAGGGCCCCACATCATTGGAGTGCTGACCTCTGGTTGACCGGTGTTCCCGCCAGAATTTCAGTCTTCCCATCATGTGGCGGTCACCTGGGACGACAGCCGGTGTCACCCCCACGTCCGCATGGTCACTGGCCTTTTTGTGGGGCAGTTCACGTCTCCATGCGTGGGCTGCTACAATACCATCCTTTAAATTGAAAAGCAGGTTATAAAACTTACATCAACAGAATAGTAATTGCACCAGACCCAATATAAATATCAAAGAAGTGACTGATTAAGATTACTAAGAGTTGCAATCAGTAAACAATTTAACTATTTTGTTTTAATGGAAATGTGAAAATTTTCCCCAGATAAAAAAAAATTGAAAGAGATCTTGCATACATCTTAGTTAAGGTTTTAACAGGCATCTAGACAGACACAAACAAGGAATGGATGGAATAGACCATGTGGGGTTTAAATTGGGACAATGGCTGGCACAGACTTTCACAGCCAAAAGGCCTGTATTGTTATATGTTTTGCTCTCTTTGCTTCTCAATTATTTTCATTTCACTACAACAGCTGGAAAGTCCACTAAATTTGGAATTGGCCTTTCTTTTAAGTGAGATATGGCAAGTTGTCACAGAAGATCCCAATCACTAGGGAAATGGGAAGGCAGACAGAAAGAAAGTGAAATCAATTTGCTGTTTTCATTCAAGTGTGAGGACATTGCAAATCCTTCTCTCCTCTTGCTTCAATAACACCTCACAGGTTTTCTTTCTGCACATTGATTTCTGAGAATCAGGTATCAAAGGCAAGGCCAGTATCTATTGCCTTTCCTAGAAGCCCTTACAATGTTTGTTAACCTCCTTATTCAAGTGCTGCAGTTCTTCTGGTGAAGGAACTCCTTTAGCACTGTGAGAATAAGATGTCCAAAATTTAAATTTAGGGTCCAGTAACAGTAATACATTTCAAACTCAAGATGATGTGCACCTTGGAGTAGTTGTACATTTTGTAGATAGTCCAGATTGAAGCAACTAAACAAATTAATGTTCAGGGTGGTGTTGGAGGACCAAGTATTGTTTTTAAATCTTAAATGGCATTGAGCTACTTTGGCAATGACTCATCCAGGCAAATTAAGAATATGCCCACATGTGCTTGGAGATGGTGGAAATGTCCTGGAAGCAAACCAGCTGCCAATAGAGAGAGAAAAAAAAAATCACTCTTTTAGGTGGCTAGTTTATTTGAGATTCTTGTCAACGATGAGCCCCCAGGATATGGATAGTGAGGGAGTTATCTTTGACAATGTTACTGAAAACGACAAGCTAAGAGGCAGATGGTCATTGTTTAGCATTTCTGTGGAACAAATACTACTTGCTATTTATCAACTCATGCCTGCATGTTGTCCAGGTCTTGTTTGCATGCAGGCATAAGATGTTTCCTTTGCTTAACAGTTGCAAATGTAACTCGTTATTTATTGATGATTCCACATTACCACTCCTGACCTTGTGAAAATTAATGAGGCATTGAATATGGTTGGCCTCAGGATATTGCCCTGAAGAACTTCTGCAATAAAGTCTTGGTTGGCCTCTAATAATCACCAGCATCCTCATTCCACTGGACCGTTTTCCCTTTGTTGCCATTGTCTTCATGCTTTCATACCACTCTGTCAAATACTGCTTCGAATTTAACAATCATTCTTAACTCAATTCTGGGGATCAGCTCTTTGATCAACATTTGGAGCAAGTCAGCAATGAGCTCAAGAGCCAAGTGGTTCTGGCAAAATTCAAAAGGGGCATTGGTGAGATTATTAGTGAGAAAGTACCAATGTTTCCACACTCAAAATTGAAGCATTTCCAAACACATTTAACATCACATTTTTATACAGAAGCACCTACCTATTAGTAAAGATATAGCAATAAGAAGGAAGCACAAGGGATTTATAGAAGGTTTTCAACTTGTTAAATAGATAAGGAGGGAAATCACTCAATACAAGCATTCTCTGCAATGCACAAGTGATCCTGTAAAACAACAAAAAAAGTCACCATTATACTAATAATACTGATAAACAAGTACAACCATAGAAATATTCGATGAGTTTCATTCACACTTCTTGAAGCAAATGCCCAATGTAGTACATTTTGTGCCATTAGCGAGACATCTATTTCTGCAACCACAGATTTATTTTGTTTTTACTCCTGCATTCGTAAACAAATACGTGTGTATGGTTCATGCATGTGAGAAAGGGAAAGATAGAGGAATATAGCATTGAGCAGGAAAGATAAAAGGTGTCATTTAACAAGACCTTTTCAAAATTATGAATGGGTAGGTGGTAATCAAGTACAGTAAACCCCTGGTATCCGACACCTGGATGATAAATGCCAGGTAAGTGAATTTTCCGGTTACTTGAGATTGCATGTTGCATGACTGGCAAACTAAAGGTGAGGTGCACTAATATAAACATACATTTTTTTACCTATTTATTTTCCACAATTTTTTTTTTGCTGGTTGCTTGAATTCTGGATAATAGGGGTTTTACTGTAGCAAAATATTTTGTCAACAGGAGACCAGAAACCCAACTTGGCTTATGTTATTTTTACAATTTTTCATGAATTCACCAAAAGGAGCTTTCAAAACAGGAATTTATATTGGTTACATTTCAGAAAGAAATGGGGAGATGGGGAATGGAACAAAATAGATAGCATTGGGATGAATGCCTGCCTCAAAAAAAAACTAGAAAATTGAGATAATCCTTCTGGGTAAGTCTATTTTCTCATGGCACGATGACTGCAAAATCTATCGTAAAGGCAAACAACTCTAGCAGCTGAATTCAGAAAATACTCAAGAAATGCCCACATCATATAATGGTGCTTCCTGACCTGGGCCAGTCAGTTGGGATCAAAGTCAAATGCAAGTTTATAAAGTTATATAGAGTCTTTAAAAAAAAAAGTAGTCACTTCTTTAACCTTTCAAATTCAGTTGTGAATGGAACTCCTAAGCTAGTTAACCTGTAAATTTTGAAGATCTCTAGATTTTAGCCCATAAATTACACATTTAAAAAAAATATAATCTGCATACTTAGTTACCCACAACATCATCATGAGAGAACTGTTTAAAATACATTTAACCTGAATTAGTTTTATCTTATAAATGAGTGCAAGTAATTCTGATTTATTTGAATGGCTTCATCTTTATTATATCCAAGTCATTTTGAATGTGAATGCTGTTTGCCCTTCCATTATTTATGCAAGTAGAGAATTTTGTAATCTTGCAACTGTAAAGATGCTTTCCTGCTCTAAGAATCTTTTATTCAACCTTTTAACCATAACCCTCACTCATCAGCCCTTTCCAATTTACACCACCTTCTAAACTGAATCAAATCTAGTCTGTGCCAAAACTAGTTTCAGCCTAGGTTATTCAGTGTGAACTAATAAATAACAAGCTATTGTTGGATTCTCAAATCCAACGGACACGCAAAACAAGGTATTGCAAGTTATTTGCGAGTGGATTTCAGGTAAAGATTAGACTCCGCAGATCAAATATTTTATTTACACTCAACTGTTTAAAGAATCTATGAAGAAGAGATTAAAAAGGATTTCTCATCTGTGAATTATACCCAAGAAATAAATAAACCCCAAGAACAAACAAATAGTAAAAATGTATTTACAAAAAGACAAGCAAATTTCAACTAGTATAACAAAAAGAATAAAAGTCAGTTGAGCATTATTCCAAAACCACCTCTTACTGAAGGAGACCAGAACCATGAAAAACACGCAAGTTATAAACATATATACTCACAATTATTCCTTATTAAGTATGCAAAAAATACCATAATTTAGTATTATAGGGGCAGCACATGATCAGCACAATGTTATAACAGGGCCAGCGATCCAGGTTAGAATCCACCACTGTTAGAAGTTTGTACATTCTCCCCTGTCCGCATGGGGTTCCTTCCATACTCTGGTTTCCTCCCACGTTCTAAAGACATATGGTTAATTGGTCATGGGTGTATTGAGTGGTATGGGCTTGTGGGCCAGATACTATGTACTATGCTGCGGCATCTCTAAGTTAAATAAGTGTGAAAAACAAGCGAGTCAACATCTGAAATGCAAACAAAAAAAACACTCAAGATGTTGGAATCCCGAAACAGAACGGCTGAAAACTTTCAGCACCCAGGCAACATGGAAAGGTGATTTCGCGTTAATATTTTACTTCAGAGACCCTCATCTAAAGGGTCTGACCATCTCAGTGTTTCCAGTACATTCTATTTTTGTTTCACATCAGGTACGAGCGCAAAAGATTAACAATTTGCAAGATGCTGATAAATCGCTCAATGATTACAGAATACCATATGAAATTAATACCAGTCCATGGCAGAAAAAAAAATACACAAATACTGTATACATCTTACCTGTGCATAAATATCGGAACAGCCTGGTTGGGAGTTGAGGTGTGATCATTTTTATTGAAAACTTCTCTGTTAAAATAAAATAGATGAATGCAGCAAAAGAATAAGACAATTGAACACTGCTCTCAATATATTCGTATAACACGAGTGACTTTGCCCTGAAGCTACTTGTTGCAGGAACTGGATCTTGTAACCAATTTCAATATGTATATATTGAACAGGTGAAAATGGGGAAACTGTCAGGTAATTTTTGGAAAAATCTATTATGCAATCCAAAGAATGCAAATGAGCCGTAATTGCTTGATGAGATATACTTGTATAGTAACCTTTTGGGCTCTGGCCATTTTTAACCTTTCATAATATATACTCCTGACTGGGTCTATAGGTAAACTACAGTGCGAACATCAATGTAAACTAGCTGGTGGTTGGATATAAAACCAGTCCCAGAAAATGGGAACACGGAGTACATGCGCTTGTTGGTTGTCCCTGAAAAAAGGGACACGGGATCCAAAGGGTTAACATTATTTTGCATATTTTGAGATGGAGCAGCTAACTTTCAGCACACGTAAATGGTTATATGGTTATATATCTACTTGTTACAATTCAAGTAAAAGGAATTAATGATTTTAATAAAGCAACTGTAGCAGTCCAACAAATGTATCCATGAGTAAAGCAAGTTAGAGATCGAGAGATCCCAATGTCCATGAATTTCTCTTTAAACAGGCATTAGTTTGAGTACTTCGACTTCAACGGAGAACAGTTTTTAACCAACTGCTATCTAGCAAATACCTATTGATGAATGGCTAGCGATTGGTATACTCCTTTTCAAATAGGGGTAATTATCTATTTGAGGGGTTCAATCATTATCATTTGAACAAGTCACTAGGTAGCAACAAAAATGATGTCCCAATTCAAAAATGCCACTCACTAGAGACAACAGTTTAGATAAAATATAAACATTGTTTTCAGCCCTGTGGAATTACAAAATGAGGAACAATATTATAGACATTTCACTCTTATGCTCCCTTATAACTACTGGTAATCACTACCAAAGCTCTTAAAATCAACTCTTCACAAGCTCCAAGGAAAATGTGGTGAGTTGGGGGAAAATAAAACAGAAAATATGAGGAATAAATAAAAGTAATAATTTTAAGTCACTTTTTTAATGAATAACTTTTTAACCAATTTCATATTTAATTAGGTTAATGACACAATTTACGATCAATTTAACTGGCACTTCTAGAACATAAAGGAGATAATGGATGTGACATGTACAAGAATAGCAAAGTTCACTGAGCATTAATAAAGGAGGGCTATAGAATAATGGACATTGGAAGAAACTTGGGATGGATTAAGCTCAGCAAAAGCCTGTTTGTTATACACTGGTCTGATGTTTTTGATCTTAGAAAATTGAGCAGTAAAATCTCACTGAAGCACACAACTTTCCTTAAGAAAGGCTTGATAGTGTTGTAACAAATTGGCTGCTTAACTTGGTTGGAGTGTCTTAAAGCGAAGGGTCAGGTTCAGAATAAGGAGTTGGCCATTCCAGTCAATGATGAAAAGGAATTTCTTCATCAAAGTTGTGGTAAATCCTTTGGAAATTTGAATCTTTGTCTTTTTTTTTAATTCAAGAATCAACTGAATCTATTCAAGCAGTTTTGGTGCATTAAATAACTCCAGGGATGTTGGGAATAGCATAGAAGATTTTACTTAATTCCCTGATACTGCTTCTATTTCTTATATCCTTAAGTTACACTCTCAGATTGCTGTTGGAAGGAGCTGGGGCACAAACTGTGATCCACAAAATAAAATCCCAAAAATCCCCCAAGTTACTGGTTTATTAGAGAATGAATAAGAATAAATATTTAAACACTTTCCTTCTTGACCACCAAATTTTGGCTTCAGTAGAGATCCAGAAAACCCTTCAATAGCTCAATCAAGTTGGCATGCTTCATACACAAGGCTAGGTGGCTGGACACTCAGCTACAGATTATTGACTGTCAACCCAATCCAGTCCTCTTCAGGTGCTCATGTGTACACTCCACTGTAGTTATTGAACAGTACAACAAATAATTGTAGTCTGCCTGGTATTTCTTCCCACCCCCATTTGAGTAAGAGGAAAAGAGAGTAACCGTAAAGGAATGTCTACTGATAAACTTTGTGAAGACCTAAAAACTTGATGCAAACCTAGAACTTCCTGGTCTACAATATACGAAAAGTAGAGCAAGTTCATGTTCTTAAAAGTTCACAAGAAAGCAAAGAAACCCAACTGTGGAGACTGTTTATGAAGAAGAATCTCTTTTGCCACTCCAATCATCATGATGGCGGCTGCTTTTGGCTTCTCCTTCTCTGCCTGTTGCAGAAAGTTGTTCACCATATTGTACACTGGTGTGTAACTAAGGGAAGAAAGAAGGAACATTAGAAAAAGGCAGTTGATATTCATAAAGCAACATGCTGTAGCCAAGTTATGCAATGCATAACAAATTTTAACAAGAGCTTGAATAAGAGGTCATTCAACACTTTTCATTCAAGATGAAATCCAATACTGGGAAAATACAGCAATAGGTTGGAAAAAGCCAAAAGTAGACATTGGACTTTAGAACATATCTGAAAGATTAGCTGCCATTAAAATCAATAGATCCAAAATGTAGAAAGGCTATAAATCTAATCCTTACCATGCACTGAGAAGAACAAACAAACTGAGCCTGAGCAATGTTTTTACAAGGTTGAAAACCTAAGTTTCTGGAGAACAATGTAATTGAACCAAAACTTTAACCTCATATTTTCATTCCAGGGAGTAGATGTTTTAAGTGTCTGCCTGGACAGACCAAGACAAGTATCACAATTCAGACTTCTTCATTGCAATAGGATCAGTTAAATATTTCTCACTGAACACAACTATTAGAGTAACTACAAGTGACAAATTTACACATTAGCTCAAATTATTTAAAACATTTGCCTCAAATGCAAGACTGAGGATATGCTTCAATTGTCCAAATGCATCCAGAGGATCAATATATATTCTTGTAGCATACGTGCATTGCTGATGGGAGTAGCATTGCTATCCCGGGGTGTTCACTTGCCTCTCCGCTGGCCTTGATCTCACCAGGGGCTTTCTGATGTGGTCTATGACTGTGCTGGTGTCCTTCTTCGCTCTCCAATGCCTGGGCAGCGACCCTACGTGGGTCTGTGAGCAAAAGGCGTATATCCTCAGACAGCTGCTCCAGAAAAATCTGCTCAAAGTGCAGGAAAGGCTTGTGGCCCTTGTTTAACGCCAGCATCTTGCTCATTAGGGGAGATGGGGCCCTGTCCCCCAATCCATCCACATGCAGCAATTGGGCAGCGCACTCGGGCTGGGAAAGCCCAAAAGTGCGAGTTAGCAGCTCTGAGGGTCGCGCATTTGCTTTGCTCTGGGCTGCCGTAGGAAATCTATGACCCATGGCGCTCATGATGTAGAAGTAGTGGGTGTCAGCGGAGGTGATGTAGCAAAGCTGGACTGAGCCGCGGCTACTCGAACCACTCATGTGGCTGCGAACCCCAGAACTTCGGAAGCCTGAGAGAGACAGCATGGATGGTTGTTGGCTCCGCTTGATCCATCATCTTCAGGTCCAATTGCTGGTTGGACATGTCAGGGTCACCAATATAGCATATGTGCTACGACGAGTGTGGAAGGAAGAAACACACATGAAGAGTCTGATGTCAGGGCCCCGCGTCATCGGAGTGCTGACCTCGGGTTGGCCAGCTTTCCCACTTGTATTGGGAGAGGTCGTGGCTGTCACATGACAACACTCCTCCCTACCTAGTCAGAGGACACAGCAGTTGCCAATCAAGCTCTAGTTCTGCCCCACCTATCAGCACACACCTTGCTGTTGGCCCATGTTAATTACCTGCCCTACACCCTCCAGCCTGCCTGTACTTGACCTCAGGTCATTGGCTGCCCCAATTAAATTAGCCTACCTGGCACTGAGCCATTGGCCCCCCCCCCCAGTCAATCACCTGAGTTGGACTCCCCAGCTCTCCAGCATTATTAAGGTGCCGTGCGCCCTTTGATCACTCCACCCTAGGCTGAGAAACGTGGACCTGGGCTGGAGAAGCTGCTGGTCAAATAGGGATTGGGAGCGCTGATCAGTGTCCTAGATTAGCACAGAGCCGTGTTCGCCCAGTCAAGGGGTGGCAAATACTTTTCCCTTGATTGTAGGCATGTATCCTTTTTCCCATGCCCATTTATTAGCTGTGTGCGTGTTTCACTGCTGCTATTATTTTTCCCACGCTATCAAATTCTTATTGCCGACCAAGTGCGGTTCCCACACTAAGGAATAAACTGTCCTGGTGTGTTCACCATTATTTCGCCCTTCCCATGGTTTGTGCGCGCGCTCATTTCCCCATTGCTTTGCTGCTAGCAAATAAAGCTCTTTGCTATCGAAACCGGTGACCAGATCCTTGCCTTTGAGACCTACCGAACCTGCTTCCTCACTCATAACACCGCCAGAGTTCCCCATCTTCCCGACGTGCAGAGGTCACTTGGGATGACAGCCGGTGTCACTCCTAGATCCGTGAGGTCACCGGCCATTTTGCGAGCTGGTTCACATCTCCATGCGTGGGCCACTACACTCTAACAGTCAAAACTGTACATTTTCAACACTACACATTGTCAATTAGACGAATTAGGCCAAGATTATGAGAATGTATGGCTTGGTAAACTCAGCCTAATTCGTCCAATTGACTATATGTAGCACTGACAATGTGTAAACATGTAATACTAAAAGAATATTGTTTGGACCTCCAGAACATAAATTCACACCTCAGATGAACTTGGACAACCAAAGCATATCATCACTCTTGCATTATTGAGTCAAGATTCTGCCCCCCCCCCACCCCCCCAAAAGGTACCCAATGTACCCAATGTTCCCTATGCTGAAGTAAAATTCCATGTCTTAAGGCAGCTTGCAACACAGACCAGCTTTAACCAAACTTATGGACCACAAGTTGCAAACTACTGTCACACAGCAGCATCTTATTCAACAATTATGTACAGCTGCTAGCAGTGGAGGTCAGCATGTAGCAATCAAAAGCAGATTGCAATTCTAAATTTACTCTGGCTTGCAGCCCTGGAACATACTGCAACACACGTCATTAGCTAGAATGACATTAAACCGGGATGTTTCCTGGTCTCTACGAATCATGGTCTTCAGTAGCTAACAAACCAAAGCGACCTATACAAATTTCTAATCCAGGCAATTTTTCAATCAGATGCTGCTAAAAGCAACATTAAGCTCGTGTTAAAATGTTTTTAAGTCTTTAATTTACAAGGATCTTTTAAAATTGTCACCATCTACCATCACATTTGGAAAACTGTAGGGCAAGATGCAAAATCCATTCAACGACTGCGGCTAATGTGAATGAGTATCTTTACAAAGTATCAGGGATTACAAAGTCAACATGATGTCCATATTCACGTTGAAATAAGGGAAATGTTATTACAGATCAATTTTCTGCGGTACAAAAAGAAGATAAAATTAGTGTAAATGGGAAAGCATCCTAGAGTGACCAGTTCAGTTTAAAAAGTTCAAAAGCATCGTAAAGCTCTACATTGAAAATCTGAAGTCACCAATTTTCATTGGACTGACATCCATACACACTTAATGTTATTAAATTCTCCCACCAACTACTATTGCAACTGTTCATTTCACAGCTACATACACTAATTCCATAGTTACCATGTACATTCATAGTAATTGTCAACACAGCCTTGTTCACAGGTCAAAAAGAACATTCCATTTGTATTGTCACAAATTTGGAGTTCTAGCCATTAAGACAAACAGCATGGAAACAGGCCCTTTGGCCCAACTTCCCACAATAACCAGAATGACTCACTCACACTAGCCCCACCTCCCTGTGTTTGGCCCCTATTCCTTGAAACCCATCCTATCCATGTATTCATCCAATGATTCTTAAACATTGAAATTGTACCAGTCTCAACCCAACTTCTCCATCCCCCCATTCCATAAACCCACCACCCTCTGTGTAAAAATACTATCCCTCAGGTTCCTGTTAAACTTTTGTCCCACTCGTCTTAAACATGTCCTCTGCTTACCAATTCCCCTACTCTGAGCAAAAGGCTCTGTGTTCACCTGATCTATTCTTGTCATAAATTTGCATATCCTTTGAGCAGGGGGGAAAAAAAAACATTCATTTAAAAACTACTAGCAAGACTTTTCAACAGTTTCTATGAATACCGCATCTCTCGCACACCGAGAAGCCAGCACAAAATGCTGGAGGAGCTCAATGAGTCAGGCAGCATCTATAGTAGGAAAAATACAGTCAACATTTCAGGCCATAACCCTTCATCAAGGATCGTAAAAAAGAGGGCACAAGTAAATAAATTGAGAAAGGAGAGGGAAGAACAAGCTGGCACGTGATAGGTGAATGCAGGTAGGAAGGGAAAGAAATGGGATATGAAGAGGCAGAGGGGTAAGAAAGATGCACTGATACTAGATCAGGGAATGAGGGAAGGGGTTGGGGTGCTAAGAGGACAGTGTTGGTGACAGGCAGATAGAGAGTGAGGAGAGGAAACAGAAGGAAAAGAGAAGTGGGCCAGAGATCATGGAAAGCAAGAGGGGAGGTTACCAAAAATTGGAGAAATTGATGCCGATTGAATAGAGACTGTCAAGATTGAATACAAGGTGTCATTCTTCTTATTTGCATACAGCCTCAACTTCGCAGTAGAGTAGGCCATGAACTGACAAGTCATTGTGGGAATGGAAAGTGACACTAAAGTGGCTAGCCACTGAGAGATCCTAGCTGTTGTGGCAGACAGAGCAAAATTGAACTTTGAACTCAATACTACGTTTGACATTTGCTCTAGTGCTTAATTCACTTATCATCTTGCTAGCAGACAGCAAAACATTTGAACACGTCATTAAGTGGTTTGGCAGATCCTTTTGTTGTTTGTGGGGCTCTGCTGTACATAAATACATACATTCCCACATCACAACAGAGCCTAGACTTCTAATTTTTCAGTGGCTGCAAAACATTCGACATATCTAAAAATTGTAAAATACAATTCTCTCTTTCTTCTATTCTACATGTCAGTTGAATACAAAGACCAATGGTCTCAGGACATTCCCTTCAGTTAGTCTCTTATCTCCAAACAAAACATGATTATGCATTTCATCTCCTTTATGGATATATTTGTTTTTTTATTTCTTGACGTGACTCCAACTACAAGACTAACTTCCTTTATTTTAGCTCCCATTTCCAAACCTCCACTACTTATTCAATTTTAAATACAAAATCCCCGTTTGAGCTTTTACTATGGCATCTCTTTCTGGTTGAATAAGAGGAAAGGGCAATTTCCTGCGCAATTGTGACTTCGCAGTAGGTTTGCGAATACAAGGTTATCTGAGATTGCAAACAGGATCCAGGTGAACTGCAAAAGTGAGCAGAACAATGGCAAATTGAATTTAACTTGATCAAGTGCAAGGCACTTCATTTTAGCAGGTTAAACAAGGGTAGAACAGAGAGTCAAGAATACAGGTATATAGTTCCATGAAGGGGGTGTCACAGTAGACAGGAAATGGCATTTGGCATGTCTGTTTTCATTGGTCAGGGCATCAGCTACAGGAAGAGGGGTGGGGCCATATTATAACTGTACAAGATGCTGGTGAGACCACATCTGAAGTATTGTAATGCAGTTTTGGTCACCCAGGAAAGATGTAATTAAGCTGGAAAGGGTGAAGAAAAGACTGAAGAATAATATTGAGACTGATGGGCTTGAATTACTGGAGATGCTGAATTTTTCCCTGGAGTTAGCAGACTAAAGGTGGACCTTGTAGAGGTTCATAAAATTGTGAGGGGCATAGACAAGGTCCTTTGATGACAAAGCCATTTCCCAGGATAAAGGAGTTTTAAACTGGAGGGCATTGGTTAAAAATGTTTCAAAAGGGACCCAAAGGACATTATCTGCCCCCAACTCAGAGGAGGTGGGCATATGGAAGAAGCTGCCAGTCCATATGATGCAGATGGATACAACTGTAATGTCTAAAAGACAATTAGACAGGTACATGTATTGCAAAAGGCTCAGAGGGATGTGGGAGGACAACTCGGTTGGAATGGAGAAATTTGGCCATAAGGCCCATTTTCTGTGCTGTAAAAACTTTTGACAACTGCCTACTTCTGCTTTCCATTTTGGATATGAATTTCACATGGCCTTGGAAAGAACTAATACTGTCTTGGATTATGGGTCTAGAATAAAGGAGTTTCTCTTTTACTAATTTGGAGGCAAAGAACTATGAAGATCCACCAAAAGGCCTGCCTAATTTAAGATTTCTAACTCTCCTGCTCTAAACCTTGTTTAGAGGGAGTGGGTAAATTAGTAGGGAGAATTTTTTTTTCCTTTTTAATTATTAAGACAAATAAAAGGGGTTTAACTACAGAATACAAATATCATAGAACAATATGATCATGAACAACAAGTATAAAATATCTTTACAGGGGAATTTTTCATGTATTATTTGTTTAATTTTTGCATTCAATATTATTTTTGGACGTAGTACAAGTTATGATTTAATTGTTTAATTATAATTATAGAATTTGATGTCCTGAACAAAATATGTAATAACTGTGGTTATGCTTCTAATTTTCAATTGATGTAACATATGATAGGATTTGATTTATATTATCATTAACATATTTTGTGTAAACGGTTTTTGTTAAACAACAAAAAAAATTTTAAAACAGCATCTTCAATGTACAGTATTTGCCTAGTACTAGATCACCAGACCTAGATTATGTTCCCAAGCACCAACTCAGGTAAATTTCTTAAAATTATCTTAAAAATAAATTAGATTTGGATAAGTCATTGCTTTACCTGTAGAGTCGGATTTCAACGTGGTTCACCTGGCACATTTCACAAAACATTTTCAATTGACTGTGACATATACAAATGCATGGAATCAAGGAGCTCCTAGAGGTTGTCAATCCCATCAAATATTTATTATATTCCAAAGCAAGCTCCAAACAAAATTTCTGCAATAAACCACCTGTAAAGCAAATAAAAAGTATGCATTAGGCAGATATTACAAAAACAGACCCAAGCTCAGGATTTTTTGAGTGAGAGAAAATTAAAAGATGAACAATATTTTCCAAGAATGACTCATTCAGGACTTTGAGCAAAATCCAACCTGCTGGAGGAACTCAGTGCCAAAACCATTCATCAACCAGAAACATTGACCACTCGGTTTCTCTCACTGATGCTATTCGGCCCACTGATTGTGTTTAGCTTTTGATTCCTGCTTGTACAATCTCCTATGTGTCTCCATTATTCATGGCCTTACACACTGAGTGAAAAGATTAACAAGCTATATTTGCATGTACTGTACCAACATTAATGGAGTTAGAGCAATTAGTGGCCCAACTGTCTAGAAATTGATTAAAAGTCAGTATATCACAGAAGAACCAAGGGTTCAGTGAGAGAGAGAGAGAGAGAGATATTTTAAAAATTTAACCATGTTTCTTCCTGATTATCCACAAATCTATAATGTTTACAATATGGTCAAAAATAGTTTCCATACATCAGAGTTTTATAATCAAATCCTTAGGAAATTCTCTTTGGTGAGACTATTCTTGAAAACTGTGTACAGTTCTGATTGCCTAGCTACAGGAAGGATCTCATTAAGTTGGAAGGGTTGCAGAGGAAGTGCACCAGGATGTTGGTAGGACTGGAGGGACTGAGTGATAGGGAAAGACTGGTTTCCTATCAGGAGAGAGAGGGGTGCAAGTTAGGCCTGTTCCATGCTGCCATGTACAATTCTAAATGCAATACACAGAGGTTATTGAGATACAAAGCAAAAGGCCTGCTGCAACTGGAAATCACAACATTTCATGTTAATCTGCAGTCAGATGGTTTCAACAACAGATCCTGGTGGAAGAGGGGTGAAGTTTGTATTGTCACACTTAACAAGTAATCTCATTGTGTATATTAGTACATTAAAAATCACCTTCCACCCAAAACCTTACAAGTGTAACAATACTGCAACTAGTTAAGCTGTGATTGATCACTTGCAATGCAATTGAAAATTGTGACTGTAACAATAAAATTATACAAAACAGCTGATGTCAGTATCAGACAAAAGGGGAATATAGTGGTGGAGCTCAGAGCTGCCACAACAGAGGCAGCTACATGTAGCCACACATAATGATACAAAATGAAAAATAGTAATCTGACAAATGGAAAACTGGAATAATTGCAGATGGCCTTTGGAATAGATAGACTAGACATAAACAAAATCATTCCCCTGAGGGCAGGGAAGGTTGGAACAAGAGGCCATGAGTTAAGGGTAAGAGGGCAAAACTTTAGGAGAAATATTAGAGGATGCTTCTTCACTCAGAGTGTGGTTGCAGAATGGAATGTTCTTCTGAATGAGATAGTTGCAGCAGGGTCCCTTCTGTCATTTAAGAGAAGGTTGAATGTGTGCATAGAGATGAGGGGTTTGGAGGAATGTTGGCGGAGAGTGAGAGGATTGAGCTAGTGGATTTGTTCTAGTGAACCGGTGCGAACTCGAAAGGCTGACATGGCCTGTTTCCACTTTGTAAATGGTTATATGGTTAATAGCACAGAGGAATCCTGAACATGAGAATTCAGTGTACACACCAATGGACAAAATGTCCGGTAAACATCATGAGACTGCTTAAAGCTGTCCATACATTGATCAAGTAAACATAATACTTAAAAGTTAATTTTTTTGGATAGGTAGTTAAATCTGTGATAGGGTGCCTAAGTATTTAAAATTCCATGACTTTTTTTTATTTGGCGTTCAGTAAAAAAAAACAAATGCTGAAGAAACTCAGGTCAAACAATGCCTTTATGTAGCAAAGGTAAAGATACATCACCAACGTTTCAGGCTTGAGACCTTCATCAAGGTGACATTCAGTTTCAGTAGCTTTCTCCTCACTGACAAGGTGCTAGGTAGACTACAATACAGTGCTAAATAACAATAGTTTGTAAATTAGAACATGAAAGACTGAAGCATTTACCATTAGGTTCAGCCAGAGGACAAAAAGATTATCAATCTCAGTATCCTCTGATATTCCCATAGAGAAGACAGATTTATTCAAAACCATGCAACTACCTAAGCATCAAATGCCAACAATTTGAAGTAATACTTTCAGCTCTGTTTCAGTTCAACATATCAGGAACGTGAAGCTACTATAAATTACATTAAAGTCACTTCATACAAATAAAATGTATTTAACTACTAATACGATTTAAATTTTTTAAAAAAAGCTTAAGGCTCAACTAATATCCACGAAAGGGCAATTATTCCATCCAGAGCAAATTTGCTAACTTTTCAGAACTCAGTTACATAATCATTACTATTATTTTTTAAAGTATGCTGTTACCTTAAAACAAAATATCAAGCAAGAAAAAAAAATCTGAATAAAATAATGCATTTGTTCCCCTAATACAGGGTGCAGAGAATGGATTTGAGAAACCAAAATTTGCATTTGTGCTAATTTAATCAAAGCTGCTAAAAAAAACCAAGTATTATCACAGATATAGTTACCTCCATGTCGAAGTTCTGAATCAATGTCAACCAGATTGAAGTTGAATATTGAGAGTGCACCTGTTAGAGCAACGTCCCGATGTGCTTTCCAATATTTACTCTTATTGTGAGCATTGCAATGACAAATTGAAGGAAGGTTCCAGTATTGGCACTAATGAGGAAAGGTGGCAAATATGGTTAGATGAAAAAATCCAAATTTACAATAATATATTTTAAAAATATCAACTGGAATGCAAATAGAGTTAAGGGTACACAATCAGGACATCTTATAAAAATGATTTTCATTAACTTAAGACAAATTGGCAGCTAAAATAATACTAAATGTTAGCACTTTGAAGTTATTTAGTAAAAGAAATGACACGAGCATCATACATTTAAATGGATCATAATCAGAAGTTGAGGCCAGTAGACGATATTTTATAGAACATCTGACGTGGACTTTTTACCCCCTCCATAAATCTTCGTCCGCGAAGCCAAGCCAAAGAAGATAGAAAGCCCAGACTTGTGTAGGGTGCAACAAATCAGTCAAGGTAGACAGATCTCTCGATTTTTCCTCAGTTATTGGTCCCTCCCCCCAATCACCCTCCCAGATGGTTTATTGAGCATGATGTTTTGTGCCTTGCATGCAGCAAAATATCACTCCTGGGGGACTTCCTGAACAAAACTGATGCAACATGCCACTCAAGACAAAACTTTCCCCACACATTTCCAATTTCCAGGTGAACATGCTGCTACTTCTAATGGATTTGGTGAATGCCAATTAAAAGTAGTCTCAAAACATAGGATACTACTTCTGTTCAAAGGAATAATCCATACCAAATCTGAGTTGCCTTCCACATCATTGCCACATCACCAATTTCTGATAATGTTATAACAACTTTGGGCTGATTTTATTGCAACTACTTCAAGTTTAAAGTTATCATTTCACAATTTCAAACATCCTATCCGAAAATAATATTCAAAGCTTTTATAATTCTAATGCTTGCAAAATTAGATAGTTTTGCTTTCAAGAATTTAGAGTATCAAAGACACACACCCCTCCAAAAAAAACATATATGCATTTATTAATTGCTGCTTTCTCTCCTTAACCCAGGATATGAAGGCCAATTGCAGTGCCATTTCAGATTACAATAGAGCTTTGGACATTTGATTTTGCACTATATAGTGGCGTTTTCCTTCAATAAAGAATAATGCAAGAAGCCTATATATCTAAGTCCCATAACATGATGATACCTGGATAGTATGTGAAACTAAGATGTTCATTGTTTCAGAACACAAGACACATCAATGTTAAAAAATCAACATGACATTTTGCAAAGTAATGGACCTATTTTTTTCTTAAAATCCCACAACTATATTTGATAGAAATGTACCCACCTCAGAAGCAAGTTTGTCACAGATGTAGCAATAGCACTGTTCACAGAAATTTAAATTGTTCCCTGCAGGCCCCGATATATCATTTTCTGTTCGTCTAAAACAGACATTTTTAAATTAATTAAATATTGATAAAATCCATTACAAATTAACAAAAGTTAAAACTTGCAGAATGGATGTGAAATTTATTTTTGTAATTTAAACCTGAAATACACTCAATAGACTGCAGAAGATGGAAACTGGAGCAAAAAAAAGTCTGCTGGATGAATGCAATACACAAACATGCTGGAGAAACTCAGCAGGTCACACAGTAAGTTTTCTTCTTTCCTCACCTTTTTTATTCATGCACCTACTGTTTTTGCTTATACCCAAAGTCCAAAACTTTTGTTACCCTTTACTTCCTATGGATGCTGTTTCTCCAGTAAGTTTGTGTATTGCACTTGACCCCATCAGCTGCAGACATTATTTAACTCCAATCTGCTGGTCGAATTCAGTGGGTCAAGTAGTGGGAGATAAAGAATGGTCAAAACCAAAAGGGTTGATGAAGGGTTCTAGTTCAGAACATTCTGCACCTCTTGGTCTTCATCTTTCTTCTCCTGTTCCTACTTCCTCAGGAGTTTGCGGAGGTTTGGTAATGATATCAGAAACCCTGGGAATTTTCTACAGAAGTGTAATGGAAAGCATGCTGACCAGTTGCATCACATTCTGGTATGAGGGCATCGATACCATGGAGCGTAAAGCCCTCCAGGATACACAGCCCAGGACATCACAGGCAAAACCCACCCCACCATGTGGAAAATTACAGGGAACACTGCCATTGGAGAGCAGCAGCAATCATCAAGGATCCACACCACCCAGCACATGCCCTTTTCTCGTTGCTACCATCAGGAAAGAGGTATCGATTACACAAGACTTGCACCACCAGCTTCAGGAACAGCTGCTACACCCCTACGATCAGACTCCTCAACAACACACTCAATCAGGGACTCATTTAAGGACTCTTACTTCGCACATTTTTTTAAAAAATTCTCTTTCTATTACACAGTTTATATTTCTTTATTTGCTTACAAGTGTACATTGTGTACATTTTGTTTTGCATTACTAATAATTCTGCCTTGCCCACAACAAAAGGAATGTTAGGGTTGTACAGGTACGTACTCGGACATTAAATCTGAAATCTGTCCAACATCCCCCTCCTCATTTGGCTCTCCCCATCAACTGAGAGTACCCCTCTCACCCCCCCTATTCTCAGTCCTGAAACATGGACAAACCCTTTTGTCTCCACAGATGCTGCCTGATGCACCGAGTTCCTCCAACAGTTTGATTTTTTAAATTTTTTTTAAAACTTGTTCTATTCTCATACGACAAACACATTATCCAGGAATGAAACTCGGGAACCATCTCTACCCTCCCTTTATCGTTGTACAAATTCTCATGGCAAGTTTTCATTATCCAATTGCTGAAATATACCCGCACTTTAAGTTGTGATTACTTTCTTTGCTGTAACTTGGACTTGCACATTTTAAACAACATAAACTTCTGAAAATTGGTAGTGAAAAACAATGCATTTGGCAGAAATAACAGCTCTCTTCCCGCAACTTGAATTTCAAGTTAGCTGTATGATATGGAATCAAAGATTTATATTTCAGACTTTTGGGGGTGGGGGGCAGTGGGGGTGGGGGGGGGGGGTGGGGAAGGTCTTCAAGCCAACAATCTGGTGTTTCTTTCTAAGCCTGCTGAGTGTATCCAGCATTTTCAATTTTATGGAACTATTTCAACAAATTTCACAGTTGGGCATGCACAAAACTATCTACGATTTGTGCCTGAAATGTCACCTTTGCAGAAACTAAAGGATGATTTGATTAGAAAATTGAAAAAGTTTAAGCAGAAGATTTGACAACTATCTGAAGGGCACAGAATGGGAAGAATTAATGTTACGATTAGAGTGCATAAAGCAAACATTGATAAACAGCAAATCAAGGCTGCAACCTGTTGCAAGACATTTTTGATAAGCAAAAAAAAAAATGCTTCATAGAAATACACACACATACCCATCCATAATTATCTGGGATGCAGTGACATTACCTGAGATGCAATGAGGTCAACTCTAAATAATATTGCCCAACAAAATAAAAACCTATAATTCCTGGCTTTAACATTTTCAAATGACTTAGCTTTCAGCCTCTTTTTTGTGTTGGGAAAAATGTTCCAGATGCGATCAGCCTTTTCACTATCAATTCCAGGCAACATCACCCAAAAAAGTAATCCAATTTGAAGGTTATGCCTTCTTGTTCTGGACTTTAGGGTAGGTCATTGAAATTAATCAATTTAGCAACTTTAACACCTCAACTGAATCTCATTTTCCTGACATTGGAACTGCAGAATTACTCAAGTTTACAGAGAAGTTGCATTTTTATAATAGATACATAGCCAAAGCATGGAAATAGGCCTTTCTGCCCAACTTGTCCATGCTAACCAAGCTAGTCCTATTTGCCTGCATTTAGCATATATTGCTCTAATCCTTTCCTAGCCACGCACACATCCAAACATCTAAATATCATTCGAACGTTACAATTGTCCACCCTTCTACTACTTACTCGACATCTGCAAAAACTCAATGCATATTGTTTAGAGTTCATCTGACAAGAATTTAAAATCTATATACACACATACCCCGGTATTTTGGATGGGTTTTAAAACAAAAATCTTTCACCAAAAAAAATAAAAGACATTATGTCAATTAAGTGTGTATCCAATGTGACTGGAATAGCATATCTACCTTTAGTTGAAGGCATCAGGGAATTACAGGTAAACCCTACCTGATGAAACTAGAGCATTCCTAGGAAATCTTTCAAAAGCCAAAATGGCATAAAGTGAAGACCCATTCACTACTATTGGAGGCTATTTTCGTAAAAGTGAAAACCAATTAAAATCCCTTCATAAAAATGATTTTTCATAATTCGTATTTGTAAACCAGGTATACCTGTATAGCTCTAGGTAACAGTCTGTTAATACACAGTACATTCAGCCATACAATGAAAACTACAAAATGGCTCAATGTAAATCTTCAAAGATAAAAAAAACAAGTTAAACTTGAACAGCTTTCACAGCTGTTCATTCAGAGTCAAATTTCAACTGCCCATACTACATACGTAAAGTCTTGTTCCACACAGTCGTATCGTGCATGTGGCATAACATTCCCCTTTTTGCTGAATGTAATAGCAAGCCCACACTCTTCATCAATTATTTCAGTGCTTTTATTCTTGGATGTATCCAAAACTTCTGTAAAGTAACATAGATTGCATCAAAGAGAATCATTTATTTTTTCATTAAAGACCCCCCCCCCACCCCCACAAATAACACAATTAAATGTAGTGATGAACAAAAGGAACAATTGTAAAATATTCCACTAAATTTTACTGAGGCCTATTTGAACCAAGAATAGTTAGGAACATCAAAACAGAAAGAGAATTTTTAGTCCTCCGAGTCTTTTCAATTATTCAATGAGATTATGGCTGATCTATGACCTCACTCCATTTAGCTACCCTTGGTTTCATCCTTCAACACTTTTTAAGTTCACAAAAACCTAACCAACTTGTCAACTTCAGCCATTTGCTGCTTCTTAATTTTAGCCGTATAACTAATTTGTCCCCATAAATAAGCTTTCAAAGCATCCCAAAAAATGAATTTAGAGTCAACTGAACCCACATTTATCTTTAAAAAAATCTTTGAATATGATCCCATATAAATTTACAAAATTCCGGATCTTTAAGTAAAAAAAAATAAAAACACCATGGATACACATTCTCCATCCTCTCCGAAACACTATAAGTAATTAATAACAAAGAGTGATCAGACAAAATCCTACGTTTATACACAGCTTCTGTAATTCGATCTTGCAATTGCGCTGACATTAAAAACAAATCTATTCTTGAAAAAGAGTCATGCCGAAATGATTAAAATGAAAAATATTTTTCCTTAGGATTTAATTTCCTCCATATATCTACTAGATTCAACTCCTTCATTAAAACCATCAAGGTTCAATCTTTCAAATTCAGTGTTGAAGCGCAGGCCTTTGAAATTTGATGCCCAGAATTAATGTTGAATTGATGGGGAGACTCGAGTTGTGGCTACTATAGGCTCACGAATTCTCCTTGCATTGTCCATCCACACGAACGGTGGTCATAACGCTCCTGGTCCTTTTGAAGGCAAGACTCCAACTGAGCGACCTCCATGAAGCTTCCAAAACCCTGACACCGGTCTTTCCAAGTGACCTTCACTGTTAGTCACAATCAAAATGAAGGACTTTGCTTCCCAAAAGACCCTCCTGGCACAGGTCAATCAACCAAAAAGGCAGTCATTCATGGAGCATGCTTTGCTTGGAATTCAAAAATGGCTGGCCACAAGAGCTGCTTCAAAAAGCTGTGTTCTCTTAAGCAATCAGAATAGTTCACCCTTGCAAAAATCACAATGTCTTTGCAAATGTACTGAATCTGAAATAGACTGTGACAAGCCTTCCCTCAGTTCTTCCAATTTATCGATGGGCTGTTACTAGTGATATGATGGAGTTTGAATGAAATGTTAAATGTTAACCGTGACCATTCAGTTCCTCCTGTTTATACTATTCTTTACAGCGATAATCCTATTTTTCTAAAATGGGAACTCAGAATTAATAATATTTTAATATCTCAGCTATAAACAAAGAAATGGCCATTTACACAAAGGAGAAAAGGAAAGAGGATGAGGAAAGGAAAGCAAATGCTTACGTCAAGCTTAGGCTAGTTAAGATGGATGGGTGTAAACTCTAGACAAGATCAACAAATTTAATGTTGATTTATTAAGAAAAATTACAAATGTAAAATAGCAATGATGGAGCGGAGAAGTAAAAGTAAAACACTGGTAATTTATTTTACAATCAAAAGATTATTAGTTCCTTCGGAGATCAAAAACAAATCATATAGTAAGATATTGTGGCAGATGATATTTATGCTCTTACGCCATCATGTTGAAGTGTTATGAATAACGAGACCACAGCCAAAGTTGCCAGCCGGAGAAGAGTAGAAGCATTTACTGACATCCTGGTGTCATGACATCTGAAGTGCGAATGACCTCATGACGTAGCTACGTTGAGTGGCCCAGGGGTTCTCAATAGACCTGGGGTTTCTGCTGAATCACTATGCCTCGTGGCTCTAATGGCCAGTAGATAGGAGGCTGTTGTGTCTAGCCGTCACAAGACGGGAGCTGTTAGCGCTGGTTCTTCCCACTCCCTCCAAGCGTACCACTACAATATCACAATAATTCACCAGTAACTTGGCAAAAAGTCTGCATAACCATAAATGTTCAATGTGAAAAAACCTAATGAGAAGGGTAACAGAAAGTGAAAATATTCTCAAATAACTATACAATCTGAAGAAGGAATCACAATTGCTTCTTCAAAATACACACCTTCCCAGTCTAGTACCATCTACTCTACCTTCACCTATATACTCTCTATTAATGCACCTGCATATCTGTTCTGGGCCCCTCCACCCACAATAAGGACAAGATTTCCCTTGTTCTCACCTATCACCAACTAGGCTCCGCATCTAACATTTGCGCCACCCACCAGACACATCTTCCCATTTCCTTCTTCCATAGGGACCACTCCCTCTGCAACACCCTCATCCACTCCTCCTTTACCAGCCCTTAGCGCCTACTCCTGTGACTGCAGAAAGTGCTACACTTGCTCCCACACCTCCTTGCTCGCCACCATTCAGGGCCCCAAGGAGCCCTTCCAAGTGAAGCGACAATTCACTTGTGAATCTGAATGGGTTATCTACTGCATCCAGTACCTCTGTTGTGGTCTCCTCTGCATTGGAAAGTCTGGACATAGATTGAAGTATCATTTTGTCCAGCACCGTCACTCGGTCCTCTGGACTAGTGGGGATCACCCAGTGGCAACCCATTTCAATTCGCAACCCCATTCTCACGTTGACTTATCTGTCCAATGACTGATGCACTGCCAGACTGAGGCCACCAGCAAATTGAAGGCACCATTCAAAAAGATGACATTAACATTTCTGTTTGCCCCTCACCCCTTCCCCATCCCCATTTCTCCTTTCCACAAGTTCCGACTCTCTCTCTTTCCCTCTACACTCACAAAGCCACCCCCTCCCTGATCAATTCTCTCCTTTTGTCTCCTGTCCTCCTATCTATGTCCAATTATCACCCTTTGTCTATTGGTCTGTGCTCATCCCCCTGACCTTTCTATGCCAGCCAAAAGGAGCCTGCCTGCTTTTTGCCCATACCTTAAAGGCCTGAAATATTGGTTATATATATTTACCTCCTATGGAGGCTCAAGACCTGCTGAGTTCCTCTAGCATTTTTACTACAATCACAACTTCTGCAGACTTTCATGTCTCACACAATCTGGACATTTAGCCCCTTCCCATAATATTTTGGAAATGAAATAATTCTGGTCCGAAATTCTAATTTAGAGTTTGGTTCTGTCAATCAACGCAAATATACAAGAGAAATTACCAGAAATATAATATGCATTTTAAGTACATTCTGTAAGGGGGGAAAAAATTTTTTCACAGCAATTAATAAAAGGTCAGACCTGGAGAATTTTCTACAATAAACACTGAGCTTTCCCCATCATTGTCTCCTTCGGTGTCGCTTATTACGATAACGCTTTCAACTTGCTCCATCTGCTGTTCCACTCAACTGCAAAATACAAAATTTACATTGTGATTACCCAGGCTTTGCTGGTTTATTCTTTATTAAATATAACAGAATTCCTCCCATTTTACTTCAATGATATTCAATATCTTGGTTGCAATTTATCACTCAGCATCACACTCATATTTTTGTTTGTTACAATGGTGAGGTGAGCTGTTTGCAGCTGAAGTTGTACAATTAGCTTATGAACCCTTTATAGCAGAAGGGAGAAAAATGTTAGAAACTATATGAAAATTGGGAGTGGATTATCAAGTGCTCTGAAATAAGGCGATCTGCTCTTGCTCACTGAAGACGGTCACATGAAAACTAAAAAATTAATCTTTTTGGAGCCATTTGTAAAGAGGAATTTCACAGCCACTTATTTACATCCCTTGGCCCCTGCAGGAACACTCCATCCAAGTGAAGCAATGTACTGCTTCCAATTTAGTATACTGTATTCAGTACTCACAATGCGCTCTTCTCTACAATAGATAATGATGACTTTACTGAACTCCATTCAGTCCACAATCCTGAAATCCAGTTGCAGATATTTTAATTTTCTATTGCATTCCCATTCTGACCTCTCATCCTACAAATGTTCTAACAAAGGCTGATATAACCTCAAGTAACAACATTTAATGTTCCAACTAGATTTGTTACACAGTTAATTCTCTTTGCAGATACTGATCATCTTGTACCTCGCAATACCAACATTGCTGTTCTCTTTCCTCCTGTACATGCATACCCTCCAAATAAATCAGTTGTGATGAAGCATTTGCCACCTTCTGTCAAATTGACCACTTCTTGTGCCATTCAATTTCTACAAAATCATAGATATTGCCTTTGTCCACCATCCCCTCTTCCTAACAACACAAAATGCTCGATTTTTGACTCTGATGTTTACTATCTACAGTGCTTTCTGTTTTCAATTCTCCAAATGACCATCAGGGCCATCAAAATAACTACATGGGGCAGCACCGTTAGAGTAGCTGTTAGCGGCAACAACCCAAGTTCATACCCAGCGCTTTCTGTAAGGAGTTCGTACATTCTCCGCGCACTCCAGTTTCCTCCCACCTTCAAAATGTATGGGGTTTATAGATTGATTAATTGGGTCTACTTCGGGGGCACGGGCTCATGGGCCGAAAGGACCTGTTATTGTGCTGTATGTCTAAATTTAAATGTAAGTTAAACAAGTCTGCAAACCCTGTGATCATTCTTTGGCTTGGCTTCGCGGACGAAGATTTATGGAGGGGGTAAAAAGTCCACGTCAGCTGCAGGCTCGTTTGTGGCTGACCAGTCCGATGCGGGACAGGCAGACACGATTGCAGCGGTTGCAAGGGAAAATTGGTTGGTTGGGGTTGGGTGTTGGGTTTTTCCTCCTTTGCCTTTTGTCAGTGAGGTGGGCTCTGCGGTCTTCTTCAAAGGAGGCTGCTGCCCGCCAAACTGTGAGGCGCCAAGATGCACGGTTTGAGGCGTTATCAGCCCACTGGCGGTGGTCAATGTGGCAGGCACCAAGAGATTTCTTTAGGCAGTCCTTGTACCTTTTCTTTGGTGCACCTCTGTCACGGTGGCCAGTGGAGAGCTCGCCATATAATACGATCTTGGGAAGGCGATGGTCCTCCATTCTGGAGACGTGACCCATCCAGCGCAGCTGGATCTTCAGCAGCGTGGACTCGATGCTGTCGACCTCTGCCATCTCGAGTACCTCGACGTTAGGGGTGTGAGCGCTCCAATGGATGTTGAGGATGGAGCGGAGACAACGCTGGTGGAAGCGTTCTAGGAGCCGTAGGTGGTGCCGGTAGAGGACCCATGATTCGGAGCCGAACAGGAGTGTGGGTATGACAACGGCTCTGTATACGCTTATCTTTGTGAGGTTTTTCAGTTGGTTGTTTTTCCAGACTCTTTTGTGTAGTCTTCCAAAGGCGCTATTTGCCTTGGCGAGTCTGTTGTCTATCTCATTGTCGATCCTTGCATCTGATGAAATGGTGCAGCCGAGATAGGCAAACTGGTTGACCGTTTTGAGTTTTGTGTGCCCGATGGAGATGTGGGGGGGCTGGTAGTCATGGTGGGGAGCTGGCTGATGGAGGACCTCAGTTTTCTTCAGGCTGACTTCCAGGCCAAACATTTTGGCAGTTTCCGCAAAGCAGGACGTCAAGCGCTGAAGAGCTGGCTCTGAATGGGCAACTAAAGCGGCATCATCTGCAAAGAGTAGTTCACGGACAAGTTTCTCTTGTGTCTTGGTGTGAGCTTGCAGGCGCCTCAGATTGAAGAGACTGCCATCCGTGCGGTACCGGATGTAAACAGCGTCTTCATTGTTGGGGTCTTTCATGGCTTGGTTCAGCATCATGCTGAAGAAGATTGAAAAGAGGGTTGGTGCGAGAACACAGCCTTGCTTCACGCCATTGTTAATGGAGAAGGGTTCAGAGAGCTCATTGCTGTATCTGACCCGACCTTGTTGGTTTTCGTGCAGTTGGATAATCATGTTGAGGAACTTTGGACAATGGGCGCCTCCTGTTGGAGCTCTGCGCAGAACAGCGGCTTGTCATTACAAACACCCTTTTTCAGCAGAGGGACAGCCTTAAGACCACCTGGATGCATCCCCGATCCAAACACTGGCACCTCCTGGACTACATCCTGGTGCGAGAAAGTGACAAACAAGATGTGCTCCACACCAGGGTCATGCCTAGCGCGGAATGCCACACTGACCACCGGCTGGTTCGCTGCAAGCTCAACCTTCACTTCAAGCCAAAGCCCAGGAACAATAAAGCCCCCAGAAAGAGGTTCAATGTTGGAAAACTGCAGTCAGACGAAGCGAGAGGAAACTTCCAGGCAAACCTCAAAGCAAAGCTCGACGTTGCAACCCGCCTCCCGGACCCGTCCCCTGAAACCCTCTGGGATCAGTTGAAGACTACCATACTGCAATCCACTGAAGAGGTACTGGGCTTCTCCTCCAGGAAAAACAAGGACTGGTTTGACGAAAACAGCCAGGAAATCCAGGAGCTGCTGGCAAAGAAGCGAGCTGCCCACCAGGCTCACCTTACAAAGCCGTCCTGTCCAGAGAAAAAACAAGCCTTCCGTCGCGCATGCAGCCATCTTCAGCGCAAACTCCGGGAGATCCAAAATGAGTGGTGGACTAGCCTCGCCAAACGAACACAGCTCAGCGCGGACATTGGCGACTTCAGGGGTTTCTACGAGGCTCTAAAGGCTGTGTACGGCCCCTCACCCCAAGTCCAAAGCCCGCTGCCCAGCTCAGACGGCAAAGTCCTCCTCAGCGACAAGATCTCCATCCTCAACCGATGGTCAGAACACTTCCAATCTCTTTTCAGTACCAACCGCTCAGTCCAAGATTCCGCCCTGCTCCAGCTCCCTCAACAGCCCCTAAGGCTAGAGCTGGATGAGGTTCCCACCCTGGATGAGACATATAAGGCAATCGAACAACTGAAAAGTGGCAAAGCAGCAGGTATGGATGGAATCCCCCCAGAAGTCTGGAAGGCTGGCGGCAAAACTCTGCATGCCAAACTGCATGAGTTTTTCAAGCTTTGTTGGGACCAAGGTAAACTGCCTCAGGATCTTCGTGATGCCACCATCATCACCCTGTACAAAAACAAAGGCGAGAAATCAGACTGCTCAAACTACAGGGGAATCACGTTGCTCTCCATTGCAGGCAAAATCTTCGCTAGGATTCTACTAAATAGAATAATACCTAGTGTCGCCGAGAATATTCTCCCAGAATCACAGTGCGGCTTTCGCGCAAACAGAGGAACCACTGACATGGTCTTTGCCCTCAGACAGCTCCAAGAAAAGTGCAGAGAACAAAACAAAGGACTCTACATCACCTTTGTTGACCTCACCAAAGCCTTCGACACCGTGAGCAGGAAAGGGCTTTGGCAAATACTAGAGCGCATCGGATGTCCCCCAAAGTTCCTCAACATGATTATCCTGTGATCATAGTTTACACAAAAATGCAGAGAGAACAGCAAGTCACGCAGTATTCTTTAAAGTTCAAATTTCGCATGTATTGTCAGAGTACATACATGACCTCACATATAACCCTGAGATTCTCTTTCCAGTAAGTCACTGATTGCTAGTCCAAAAAAAAACTGCAAAGGATACAAATACAAAAGGGAAATGAAAACAAGGAAAAAATATAAACAAAATGTGTAATACAGAAAATAAATGTATAGAGTCTTTAAACAAGTCTCTGGTTGAGTTTGTTGTTTAGTAGTCTGATGGTGGAGGGTTAGTAGCTGTTCATGAACATCATGGTACAAGACTTGTACCACTTATTTCCCTTTCCTGATGACAGCAGCAAGAACAGAGCATTTTCTGGGTGGTGTGGATCCTTGAGGATTGCTGCTGCTCTCTAACAGAAGAATTCCATGCAGATTGATGATGGGGAGAGTTTTGCTTGTGATGTACCGAGCTGCATTCACTACCTTCTGCAGGGCTTTCCGCTCAGAGGTATTAGTGCCACCATACCAGGCCTTGATGCAGCTGGTCAGCTCACTTTCCATGACACATCTGTAGAAGTTTGCCAAACTTTCGCAAACTACTGAGAAAGGAAAAGCGCTGATGGGGTTTCTTCACGATGACACTTGTGGGTCCAGGAAAGGTCCTCTGGGATAGTGACTTCCAGGAATTTAAATTTGCTCCCCTTCACCACCTCTGATTATCCAATGATCACTGGATCATACACCTCTGGTTTTCCCCTCCTAAAGTCAACAATCAGCTTTTTGGTTTGGTGACATTTGAGGGTAAGGTTGCTGTTAGTACACCACTCAGCCAAGTTTTCAATCTCTCTCCTGTATGCAGACTCATGATGCCCTTTATACAACCCACTTCCGTGGTATCACCAGCAAATTTGTAGATGGTGTTGTCATAATGTGCCACACAGTCATAGATGCAAAGCAAGTACAGTAGGAGGTTAAGAACACAGCCCTGTGGTGCTCCGGTACTGATGGAGATTGTGGAGATGTTCTTACCAATCCTCACTGATTGTGGTCTGGAGGTGAGGAAATCCAGGATCCAATTACACAGTGGGGTGTTCAGTCTCAGATCTTGGTGTTCGCTTATCAGTTTTGAGGGGATGATGGCATTAAATGCCAAACCATAGGCAATGAAGAGCATCCTGATGAATGCTTCTTTGCTGTACAAGCTTTGTGTAGAATCAATGAGATGGCATCTGCCGTAGACCTGTTGGCAAATTGGAATGAATCTATGTTGCCACTCAGACAGAAGCTGATGTGTTTCATCATCAGTCTATAAAAACACCTCATCACTATGGATAAAAGTGCTATTGGTCAGTAGTCACACAGGTAGGTTACCACACTGTTCTTGGACACGCATACAATTGACACCCGTTTGAAACAGGTGCATACCACGCCCTGCTGGAGTGAGATTTTGAAGATATCCATGAATACATTGGCAAGTTTGTTAGCACAGGTTTTCAGAACTTGCCCAGGTATTCCATATGAACTGGATGCATTCCTTACAGTCTGCTGAAAGCAGCCAACATATCATCCTTAAATACTAACAGTAGAGGATCATCAGGGGAGATGGGTGTGCAAAGTACTTCTTTCTTGTTCTGGTGATCAATAAGGTAGAGACGCCATTGAGTTCATCTTGGATTGGTTTATCGTTTCTCAGCCTTTTGGTGTAGTATCTGGGAGTGAAGGTTTGCTGTCTCCTACTGCATAGGATTTGGTTTTATAGCAAGCCATGTAATTTAGGCCCTACCATACCTGTCGTGGATCCCTCATTATTTACATTCTTGTCTAAAATCTCTGTTTTTGCTGGTCATACCTGCTGCTTATGGAGTGTTCTGATCTCCAGACTTGAATGCCTGTGATCTGGCTCTCAGCAAAGATAGATATAAAACCAATCAAGGAATGAGCAAAAGACAGGAACCTAAATATGATTGGGAGAGGGAGGGTGGAAAGGGTGGAAAAGAGGGTGGACAAGGAAGCACAGGGCCACAGGCAAGAGTTCATGGGTGGAGATGAGTAGGCAGGCACAAGAGAAAAAAGCTGAGAAGTGACTGAGGGAGGGGAGACAGAAGGGGATGGAAAGGGATGGGGAAGAGAGGGTTGATATTCCATCTAGGCACTTTCCAAACAGATGGCATTAACATCGTCCTCTAGTTTCCATAAGCCACTCCCATATCTTCCTCTCCATTTCCACCAGCTCTCCATACCCTTCCCTCTCCATTCATAAGCTAAGCCCCCTTTTCCTGTCATTTCTCAGCCTTTCTCCCCCCCCCCCCCCCCCGCCGCTCCCCCCATCATATCCACCCAGGCCTGTGCGCCTCCACCTGCCCCTTCTCTCATCATTTTATTTCAGGCACCTGTCTACATTTTGCTCATTGCTTGATGAAGGGCTCAGGCCCAAAACATGGGTTATGTATCTTTATCTTTGCTGCGTGATTTGATCCAAATCAAATTTTTATGCAAGTAGTGATGGGAATTCAAAAGGAGGGAGTGTTAAAAGATTATAGTGAATCAATACAACTACAATAAATTAAGGAATGAACAGCGAGTTGGACTGCTTGATAAATCTTCACTAGTATTACCTGTACACCTTAAGTTAAATTCAGAATTGTACTGCCAGACAAAGATACATAATTGCCAATCCTAACAAAATTTATTGAAACAAGCCAGTAACACAAAACTGAGTAAACTTCCTAAAAATTCCAATTTAAGTTTGTTGATTTCTTAATCAGTTAATTAAATACTATTGAAAATCCACAGCTGATGTACTAACAACAATGTGTAAAAGAAATTCGAGTGGTTTGTGTTCATTACGAATTTCTGAGCTATGATTTCAAATATTAAAATTAAAACAAAGTACAAGAATATTTTAAAAGCTGCTTTTGATTCCAAATATGAGTCAAACTGATAACAGATCTACTTTTTTTCCCCACAATTATTTTAAACATTATCTACCAACCACTTAATCCAAATTATACCTACATGTAATTCTTCAAAATTGATTTTCCCTTGCAAGCTGTTTGCTTTGATTAGTTAAGTAGTAACAGTGGCCAAAGAGATTGCCAATTTCTGCTGATATCAACCCAGATTCAATTGTTAGGCCATAGACCAGCAACAACTGAAATTCACCAAGACAGTGTTATTTTTAAAACTATATATTTATTAATAATCATTATAACATCTTACTAAAATCTAAACTTAATCCCAACTATGCACAAGAGTCTGCGTGTGCACCAAACCATTACAGCTTAGGCACAATTCTGCAAAGTCAATTCCCAAAGTCTTAGTGTTGACACTCAGAACTTTTAAACTGGTGTTCAGAAGTAATTATGATGTATGTAAAACACTGCGTGATAGTTGTTTTCAGAGAAATATTCTTTCATACAAATGCTTGTTAAAACATCCCTCTTCTTTTCATAGCGGAAATGTAATGTGCAACTTGCACGATGCTTCCAGACAAAATGATCATCAGAATCTTCTTTGGCTTGGCTTCGCGGACGAAGATTTATGGAGGGGTAAATGTCCACGTCAGCTGCAGGCTCGTTTGTGGCTGACAAGTCCGATGCGGGACAGGCAGACACGGTTGCAGCGGTTGCAGGAGAAAATTGGTTGGTTGGGGTTGGGTGTTGGGTTTTTCCTCCTTTGTCTTTTGTCAGTGAGGTGGGCTCTGCGGTCTCCTTCAAAGGAGGTTGCTGCCCGCCGAACTGTGAGGCGCCAAGATGCACGGTTTGAGGCGATATCAGCCCACTGGCGGTGGTCAATGTGGCAGGCACCAAGAGATTTCTTTAGGCAGTCCTTGTACCTCTTCTTTGGTGCACCTCTGTCTCGGAGGCCAGTGGAAGCTCGCCATATAACACGATCTTGGGAAGGCGAGGGTCCTCCATTCTGGAGACATGACCTACCCAGCGCAGTTGGATCTTCAGCAGCGTGGATTCGATGCTGTCGGCCTCTGCCATCTCGAGTTCTTCGATATTTGAGATGAAGTCGCTCCAATGAATGTTGTGGATGGAGCGGAGACAACGCTGGTGGAAGCGCTCTAGGAGCCATAGGTGATGCCGGTAGAGGACCCATGATTTGGAGCCGAACAGGAGCGTGGGTATGACAACGGCTCTGTACACACTAATCTTTGTGAGGTTTTTCAGTTGGTTGTTTTTCCAGACTCTTTTGTGTAGTCTTCCAAAGGCGCTATTTGCCTTGGTGAGTCTGTTGTCTATCTCGTTGTCGATCCTTCCATCCGATGAAATGGTGCAGCCGAGATAGGTAAACTGGTTGACCGTTTTGAGTTCAGTGTGCCCGATGGAGATGTGGGGGGGCTGATAGTCATGGTGGGGAGCTGGCTGATGGAGGACCTCAGTTTTTCTTCAGGCTGACTTCCAGGCCAAACATTTTGGCAGTTTCTGCAAAACAGGACGTCAAGCGCTGAAGACCTGGCTCTGAATGGACAACTAAAGCGGCATCGTCTGCAAAGAGTAGTTCACGGACAAGTTGCTCTTGTGTCTTGGTGTGAGCTTGCAGGCGCCTCAGATTGAAGAGACTGCCATCCATGCGGTACCGGATGTAAACAGTGTCTTCATTGTTGATGTCTTTCATGGCTTGTTTCAGCATCATGCTGAAGAAGATTGAAAAGAGGGTTGGTGCGAGAACGCAGCCTTGCTTCACGCCATTGTTAATGGAGAAGGGTTCAGAGAGCTCATTGCTGAATCTGACCCGACCTTGTTGGTTTTCGTGCAGTTGGATAACTATGTTGAGGAACTTTGGGGGGCATCCGAGGCACTCTAGTATTTGCCAAAGCCCTTTCCTACTCATGGTGTTGAAGGCTTTGGTGAGGTCAACAAAGGTGATGTAGAGTGTTTTGTTCTCTGCACTTTTCTTGGAGCTGTCTGAGGGCAAAGACCATGTCAGTAGTTCCTCTGTTTGCGCAAAAGCCGCACTGTGATTCTGGGAGAACATTTTCGGTGACACTAGGTATTATTCCATTTAGGAGAATCCTAGCGAAGATTTTGCTTGCAATGGAGAGCAGAATGGTCACAATCCAAATGCAAGAATAATCTTGCTTCCTTTACCAAGATATAGGTCAATCAAAAATGACCATTACAAATGGTCACAGCAGATCAGTTTCCCCTCTGACGAGGAGGGAAGTGTCCCATCTCCCACAATGTTACTTCAGTTCTGTCTCTTGCAGATCTCGGGCTACTTATTATCAATCTTGCCTCTTCAAGTATCTCAACCACATGTCTTCCTTGATCAAACTGCCTTCAGTTTCTGTTTCAAAAACATCACTCATAAATCAGACGACTTTTCTCTCACCAGATGCCCTTTCAAACAATCCTTTGTTCTCGTTCTTAATTAAGACCGCTAACTCTGTTTCTAAGCCCCTTCTACACTTGCGTTCCACTAAATTGGCCTTTCAGTGTCCCAGGATAGGAACGGTGTTTTTGCTGTTCACACTTGACCACTCAACTGGGATACTGCATGCGTTTGAATTTCCAAGGAGCCATCCCTAGGTTATGACTGTTCTATACCTTCTACTGGTGTGGTCATAACACATCGAGCGATGGTGGACCTGCCCTAAATCCTGATCAATGTATTTATGATTTTATATTTGAACAAAATTAAACATATCTAATTATAACTTAATTAAGCTTTATATACAGCACAGTACGAGCCCTTCAGTCCCTCATGTGCCGACCTATATAAACCTTTATAAGGGATTGTGGGAAAGTACTAGCAATAAATAGCAATAGCAGACAATTTTAAAACAGCATGGGAAAGTTGGTAGTGCTATCATGCATAATTGATACAGTGTGGGGAAAATTGGTAGCACTATCGTGCACAATTGATAGTGTGGGAAAATTGGTAGCGCTATCGTGCACAATTGATACAGTGTGGGAACATTGTTAGCGCTATCGTGCACAATTGATACAGTGTGGGGACAATTGGTAGCACTATCGTGTACAATTGATAGTGTGGGAAAATTGGTAGAGCTATCGTGCACAATTGATACAGTGTGGGAATATTGGTAGCACTATCATGCACAATTGATAGGGTGGGAAAATTGGTAGCACTAACGTGCACAATTGATACAGTGTGGGAAAATTGGTAGCGCTATCGTGCACCATTGATAGTGTGGGAATATTGGTAGCACTATCGTGCACAATTGATACAGTGTGGGAGAATTGGTAGCGCTAATGTGCACAATTGATGCAGTGAGGGAAAGTTGGTAGCGTTATCGTGCACAATTGATGCAGTGTGGGAAAGTTGGTAGCGTTATCGTGCACAATTGATACAGTGTGGGAAAGTTGGTAATGCTATTGTGCACAATTGATAGTGTGGGAAAGTTGGTAGCGTTATTGTGCACAATTGATACAGTGTGGGAAAGTTGGTAGCGTTATCGTGCACAATTGATACAGTGTGGGAAAGTTGGTAGCGCTATTGTGCACAATTGATAGTGTAGGAAAGTTGGTAGCGTTATCGTGCACAATTGATACAGTGTGGGAACGTTGGTAGCGTTATCGTGCACAATTGATACAGTGTGGGAAAGTTGGTAGCGCTAACATGCACAATTGATACAGTGTGGGAAAATTGGTAGCGCTATCGTGCACAATTGATACAGTGTGGGAATATTGGTAGCACTATCATGCACAATTGATAGGGTGGGAAAATTGGTAGCGCTAACGTGCACAATTGATACAGTGTGGGAACGTTGGTAGCATTATCGTGCACAATTGATACAGTGTGGGAACGTTGGTAGCGTTATCGTGCACAATTGATACAGTGTGGGAACGTTGGTAGCATTATCGTGCACAATTGATACAGTGTGGGAAAGTTGGTAGCGTTATCATGCACAATTGATACAGTGTGGGAAAGTTGGTAGCGTTATCGTGCACAATTGATACAGTGTGGGAAAGTTGGTAGCGTTATCGTGCACAATTGATACAGTGTGGGAAAGTTGGTAGCATTATCGTGCACAATTGATACAGTGTGGGAAAGTTGGTAGCGTTATCGTGCACAATTGATACAGTGTGGGAAAGTTGGTAGCACTATTGCGCATATAGAAATACTGTGGGGAAAAAGTGATGGGAATGTCATGCACAGTGGGGGTTTCTTTGCTGCACAGCATTCTGGGAAGTCAGGTCTGCCATCACTTTTTCTTTACAAATTGTGGTCTCTAGCACTACCAACTTTCCCATGCTGTTTAAAAATGATCCACTATTGCTATTCCTCTCTGTCTCTCTTCCCCTCTCCCCCCCACCCACTGTAACTTTCCCACGGCAAAGTTTATATCTTCATTTTAATCTTTACTTCCTTCACTTTCCTGCTTGGGTCATTTCTATCCCAGAATGCAATTGCCCATTCTATACTTGCCTGACTGCAATGCCAGCATCTGCAGATGCCAGGGACAGTACTAGGGGGTCGAGGCAGTCCATCTCCGGCAAGATGACATCATCTCACACCAGCGTTAAGATTTTCCTTTCACACTAGACCCTTTTTAGGCCAATTGGCTATTAATTCCTGGGACCACTTCAAGTGTGAAAGGGACTTATGGCTTGGAAAGGACCGGACAAGCAAAGGTGTGTGGATGCAGCAAGATTGGATCTGTCATGCCATCTGTTTACAATGATGCCACTAGGTATTGGGCTAAAAATTTTTTTGCACACAGCAAATTCGACAAGGACGCACCATTATTCCATTTGATTGAACGAGTTAGTTTATGGCAAGATCAGAAAAAGGCCATATATAATAGATGATGCTGCTCCTTGCGTTTTACTGGAGCCTGATGCACAAGGAAACTCCTATCCAGTGTGCATTGGGAAAAAAACAGCATGTAGTCTAAAGCACATTTTTCACTAAGGTAATATAATTTCCAGTAGTAAAAGATGTTTAAGAGCGAGTCGCTGGTTACAATTTATACAGCCATTTTACAAAGAAATAACACACAGACCCAGAATTCTGTTGGGGAGGACATTTCAGGATTTAGACCCAGCAAATTAAGGAGACTAGGACTTTATTCGTTGGAACGTAGGTGACTGAGAGGGACCTTGATAGAGGTATTTAAAATTATGAAAAGAATAGATAGACATAGACTCTTTCCCCTGAGGGCAGGGGAGGTTGGAACAAGAGGCCATGTTAAGGGTAAGGAGGTAACACTTTAGGAGAAATATTAGAGGTGGCTTTTTCACTCAGCGAGTGGTGGCAGAATGGAATGATCTTCCGAATGAGATAGTTGCAGCAGGGTCCCTTCTGTAATTTAAGAAAAGGTTGGATGTATACGTGGAGGTAAGGGGGTTGGAGGGTTATTGGCAGTGAGAGGGAGATTTGAGCTAGTGGAGTTGTTCTAGTGAACCGGTGCGGACTCGAAAGGCTCCGTAAATGGTTATAAAGGCCAGGTGTGAGGAATGAACGGGGATCACTGCATTCTTTACCAGACCCTTTGGCAAAAGATAGATGGTGATATCGCAACTTTGAGGGCAGCTTGAGGCGGTGCTGAAAAATCCAACTGTACATGAAGAATCGTAAAAGATTGCTCTTGAACGACACCAGAGCCGTGATGGTGCTAAAACTCTCTTGGCAAGTTTTCCTTCAGGCAGAATGGGCACTGTGGCTCCCCTTGGTTGAAAGCTGCCAGGCCTGAGGGAAGAGCCGGCCGAGTCCTTCGTTAATGTGTCAGCTCCCCGGGAAAAAAAAGTTTAGAAAAGTACTTTTGCGTTTTACAGAGAAGGGATTGGTTTACTCGAAGTGCAGAAAAAAAGTTGAGTGGCTTTGATCTGGTCAACACTTACCTTTAGTCGGAAGAGAGAAAAAATAAACAGGAAGCACAATGGAAGAGGCAGTGTGCACCTCCCTGTAACCCGAAGATGGCGGCAGCTCGTGTTCCCAGGATGGCTCTCGGCTCACTGTTGTCATGCCCCTCCCCGATGCACTGTTCAAAGCTCCCGGGGACAGACGCCGGGCGGAGCGGGGACGGACGCCGGGCCTGGCCTCCATCCCCCGGCATAACGGCCCGTGACCTCGCTCGCTCGCTCCCTCCCTGCCTCACAATCGCACCAAAGACTTCCCTCCCTCACCTGAGCGCCTTTCGATCACCTTTCTCCTCCGCCCACCCTTTTGTTCGCTTTCAGTCAGCGTTGGGTGCAACTTCCCTTCGTATTTAGCGCGCTTCACCTGTCAGCGCCAGCGCTACCGGGTCATCGAGTGACCGCTTCCAGGTCACGTCACCATGGAAACCGGCGTGCTGATTCTGGGTGGAGACCGTCAGGCAAAATGGGATGGGCAGGTGAGCGGCCTAGTCTATGCAAGTTCTCTCCCTTTCATGACAGGGATAAACGCTACATCCATAAAGGAGACACAAAGTGGAACTGTGTGTGGGCTGGGCACAATTCAAGTGCTAGTAAAATACAAAAGTCTGCAGACCCCATAAAAACAATGCTGGAGGAACTCAGCAGGTCAGGCAGTGTGCTTTCTAGAGCAAAGATAAGACAAAAGACAGAACCAACGTTTCGGATCATTTTATCTTTCTAAAGGAGGTGGTCTATCTCAACACATGAAGACAGGCTCCGGCGGACTGAGCGGACGAGGCCAATGGAAGGTCCAAAGGATCAAGAAGAAGGCGGTCTCTGCAAGCGTCTTGGAACGCAAAGAGCATAACGAGACACAAGAGAAGTCCTGGCCATCCACTGCGCCTCGTCCCATCTCCCACTGTCTCAGTTTTTATCCTGCCATGGAAATCGAGGCTGCACTGCAGGATACAAACCAATAGAAAGGATGGCCAGGTTGCAGTTTGCCAAGAAGTATTTAAAAGGGCCTGTGGAAAAAGGACTGTGGACAGAGGAGACCAAAGATTAACCTCTATCAGAGAGATGACAAGAGCCAAGTGTGGAGGTGTAAAGGAATTGCACAAGATCCACCTTTGCCATGGTTTTCATCTTGCTCTGTATTTCTGTTCATGAAGTCTTCGGCCGACAGTAGTCATTGACACCGCCACACCCTCCTCCTGAAGAGTGTTTCTGATCTGTCAGATAGACATTTGAGTATTTTTTTTGTTCATTATGATGAAAATTCTTCTGTGACCAGCAGTGGATGTCTTCCTTGGAATACCAGTCACCTTGCAATTACTGAACTCACCTGTATGGTCTTTCTTCAGATATTCCAATCTGCTGATTTTGGTAATCCTAAATTTTGTGTGCTGTTTTATCCTTATCAGCTCATCATGGCTTCCTTGATTTTAATTGGCACAACTCTGGTCCTCATGTTGAAAAACTGCAACTCCAGACTCAAAGGTAATCAAAAGCTTAGAAGTAAGATTATCTCTCTTATACCTGCACTAATAAAGCAATTAAACATACCTTAGTACTCACAAACACCTGTGAAGCCAAATGCCCCAAACATTATGGTGCCCTGAAATGAGACTACGTAAAAAAAAAAAGCACTGCAATTTCTATATGGTCAAACCAAAATATATACAAATAACCTTAAATAAACTCTGGAATATGCTCCTTAATTACATGTGAATTGTTTGACTGCAAATTTAAAACTGTGGAACATAGGGACAAATAAAGGAAAAAAAAGTATTTGTCCCAAACATTATGGAGGGCACTGTATGTAGATAGACAGGAAATACCAAGGTTCCTCTCCTTAGAACAGAGGAGGAGATCTCCGTATGCATGCAGTCATGGAATACAAAACAAAGCGCAGCATCACAAAATTTAACATCTGCAATAAATGACATTGCACCATTGTCACTGCTGCTGAAGTTAGGATAGCCTTCCAGCAGATGAACCCACGGAAAATGAATGGCCCAAATTAAGTCCGGGACATGTCCCAAGAGCCCATGAAGATCAATTGGCAGTCATATTCACAGCCATCTTTACATAGACTCCCTACAATGGGCTAAATTTGCCACTTGCTTCAAGAAGGCCACCATCATAATAGTACTGAAGAAAAACACAGTAATGGGCCTAAATTAACTATCCTCAATCATGATCTTTTGAGAGGCTCACATCAACTCTGGTCTACTATTCAGCCTTGACCCACTTCAGTTTCCATACCGGCCAAACTGTTCCACACCAGATGCCATCTCCATAGTTCTCCACTCAGCTAGACACCAAGGGTGCCTTTGTTAAACTACTGTTCAGGATCCAGGGGACAGAATCCACATCCTTGTCCACATGAATAATGGTGAAGTTAAAAGCATAGACAGCTTCAAATTCTAAGGAATAGATATCTCCAATAATCTGACCTGCGTCAAACATATTGACAACAGTAAAGAAAATGTACCGACACTTCTACTTTCTAAGTTCTGCATATCCCTTCTGTCCCTCAACAACTTCTACAGGTGCATCATCAAAAATATATTTGCTGTCTGCATCACAACGTGGTAATGGGAGAACCTCTGCTCAAGATCAATAGAAGCTAGAGAAGTTAGTGAATGCAGTTGAGAACCTAACAAAACCACCCCTCCCATGGACTCCACTTACTTCTCCTGCTGCATTCAAAAGGCAGCTAACATACTGAAAGATCGATGCCACTTGGACACATTCTCTTGTCTCTCCTCCCATTGGGGAGAAGGCTTAAGAAAATGAAAGCATGCACCAACAGTCAAAGACATGTTTGCCATGCAGCTTTCAAGCCCTTGAATGAAACCCACTGCAGTGCATTCATGCTGCCATTGCTTAGAGCTAATTTATTTTACTTTTCATTATAATCCTATTCTCTGTAAATTGTGGTTCTGGCTGTGTGTAACCATAGAACATTACAGCACAGAAAATGGCCCTTCTAATCCATGCCGTATTATTATTCTGCACCCAGTTCATACCCCTCCCATCTATGTACCTGTCCACATTCTTATTAAATGTTAAAATTAAGCCTGAATTCACTTCAGCTAGCAGCTTGTTCCACACTCCCACCACTTTCTGTGTGAAAAGGTTCCCCTAAACTTTTCCCCTTTCACCCTTAACCCATGTCTTCTGGTTTGCAGCTCACCAACCCTCAGTGCAAGAAGCCGACCTACATTTACTCTGTCTATCCCTCTCATACTTTTAAATAACTCTATCAAATTCTCTCCTCATTCTTCTAAATTCCAGGGAATAAATTCCTTCCCTGTTTAACCTTTCCCCGTAACTCAATTACTCAGAGATAATTTGTTGGTCAATTCACTGTGACTGTAGCAGGTATTTTGTGAGAAATAGACTTAATTGATATTATCAGAAATCATGAAGGGTAATAGCCAGAGTAAATAGGCAGAACATGTTTCCACTTGCAAATAAATCAAGAACTAGTAGGTGTGGATTGAATGAGTAGGTGTGGAGTCTGGAGTATTACTTTTACACACATGTGTTCAGGGTCTGAAGTGTATAGCTGTAAACATTTTCATGGGTGTGTGAAATAAATTGCCAATATTCTGTAGTAAGTTACATAAAACCCCAGAAATACTCAGTTGTTGTAGAAAGAGAGAAACTGATTATAAAACATCGGACCTTCCAATTCAGATTAAATGCCATCAACTTGAAAGAACTGATACTTTCTCTCCACAGATACTCACCCTGCGAAATCTCTTTAATCAATCTTTGAATTGATTCCAGAATTGCCCACTAATTGGCTCAATTTAAGAGCTTGAGCTGTAATTAAATGGAAACACACTGCTCTGTAATGCCTTTGACCTCATTCAGTCTCACCCACACCTGGTTTTGTGCCAAGTTGTTTGCGCACAAAAAGGCCCGGAGACTGGGCATGACCCTCCTAACAGTGTGGGGTGCAGCAAACAACCCCAAACTGGAAAGCCTGAACAACAGGCGCTCAATCAGCTGAAAGGAAAAAGGCCTCGAGACGTGGGTCTCCCCTGGTTCCTCGTGCCCGACTCGTTGAGGAAAGGGCCGCTCCAGTCTTTAAGATGTGGGCCGGTGATTGACAGTCTCCCAGGAGGCAGGTAGGAGTTGCGGCTACCGTGGAGGTTGATGGCACCACACAGTTCAGGTCGTCTCCTAAAAGGTGCAGCAGGGATGCCGCTATTTCCCTTGATGGTGCCACAGAACCCGGCCATCGTCCACACTGGCCCAAATGAACCTCCAGCGATGTTTAAAGCACCAATGGGACCATTTTCTCTCTGAACGTATCGAATCTGCTGTTTATTAAACAGTCAACCAAGTGAGCCTGTTGATATTTAAATGCCCCCTGATTAATGGAAATCTAACCATGCAAACAAAATCGATCGGCTTGGAGATGCGGGTCGCTGCGCGGTGGGAGGTGACGGGCGCGCGGGCGGGCTGGGTTGGTGCCGCAGGAGCGAGCGACGTGCTCTTCGTGCGACGGTGCCCGGACGAGGCTGCAAGCGGCGGTCGCGCCCGGCTGCTCGGCGTCCGAGCGGGAGCCATGCCGAAAGTGAAGCGCAGTCGGAAGCCTCCCCCCGACGGCTGGGAGCTGATCGAGCCCACCCTGGACGAGCTGGATCAGAAGATGAGAGAAGGTGGGTGAGGGGCCGCCGTGGCTCGGGGCCTGGCTCTTTTCAACGGAGCAGGCGGGGCCCCAGACCATTCTTTAGACGGGGGGGAGGGGAGGAGAGGAGGGGGGAGGGGAGGGGAGGAGAGGAGGGGGGAGGGGAGGAGAGGAGGGGGGAGGGGAGGAGAGGAGGGGGGAGGGGAGGAGAGGAGGGGGGAGGGGAGGAGAGGAGGGGGGAGGGGAGGAGAGGAGGGGGGAGGGGAGGAGAGGAGGGGGGAGGGGAGGAGAGGAGGGGGGAGGGGAGGAGAGGAGGGGGGAGGGGAGGAGAGGAGGGGGGAGGGGAGGAGAGGAGGGGGGAGGGGAGGAGAGGAGGGGGGAGGGGAGGAGAGGGGGGGGGGAGGGGAGGAGGGGGAGAGGAGGAGAGGAGGAGGAGAGGAGGATGGAAATCGTTGAACCAAAAGCGATACGTTGTTGCTTTTGAAATCTTAACAATAAAACTGAAAGCAGCAGGAAAACATGGCGACGATGCCGCTGGGAGCGGGCAGGGTCTGAGGGCCCAGCGCAGGGCACCAGGAACAGGGGAGAACCTCCTCCCCGAAGTTGAGAGGGAGAAGCATGGGAAAGGACCTTCCGGAGAAGGTGACCGTGCCGGGCGGTTGAGGGACTCACTCTGGCTAGTGACTGGCAGTCGAAGGACCCCCCCGCACAACATTGCGGGCAGCTGGCTCATGGGAACCAGGTGTCGGGAACGGGATTCGAGAGGGCAAGAGACAGGCTCCCGAAGGCTTCCTGATTGTATCAGTGGTTTCCGTCCGCAGCTCGCGTTGCCAATGGTGTGAGGTGGCAAATCCACTGAATGGCAATAAGCCCTTCCAAACTGCCATGTCAAATGGGGTTCACCGGGCAAGTGGCGAGTGAGCGACCCAGGTCCATGGCGATTTGAAAGGGTCCAACCGGTCAGAACCCAACTGGGTGCGTGACCTCCCTCGGAGAAGGTCAGGGAACCCAGTAAAACTTAACTGGGCGTCCTGCTCCGGTGGTTTAAGAGGGCAAATGTCCAACCTGGTAATGTTAAGGCTTGCGAGCTGGCGTCACGGGGAAACCCCTGGCTGAGGTGCTGCTGCTGCTGCTGGGGTGGGGGGGGGGGGGGAGAGAAGTTTCTTCCAGAGGGGGACCACGATCGAGGGGAAGAGAGGTCACTGCCGCGCGGGGGGGGGGGGGGGGGGAGAGAGAGAGAGAGAGGTCGTGGTTGCGGTGCCTAAGGGGAGAGGTCGCTTCGCGGGAGGGCAATTGACGGGGCGGTAATTGAGGGTTATTGCCGATAATTCCTGTGAGTGCGTGATGCGTCAATTATCGCGTCATTGCGGGGGTGGGGTCCCCCTTAAATCACCGGGTTGGCGATTTGACGGCTCCATCCCCATGCAATTTGAAAGGTGCTTCCAGCATCTTTGCCCCAGTAATCGCACCCGCGTCCCAGGAGCTGCAGTTTAAGAGGCTTCTGAAAGGACTCCCTTTTGCTTCTCTTTTTCCTATTGGGGTGCTGGGCAATGCTCATGATAATTCTTTGTTTGCCTTAAGGCAGACAAATGTTGGGAGTATTATATGTTTAAATATATTATGTGACGAGCCTGCAGCTGACGTGGACTTTTTACCCCCTCCATAAATCTTCGTCCGCGAAGCCAAGCCAAAGATATTATGTGACAATAAAAGGAATCTTGAGGTCAGACAGTAAAGTAGGAGAAAACCAGTACTTTGCCGAATCTAGGACTTGGGTAAAGTTCGCAGGAAGGCTGCACCTCCCGGGCCTTTCACACTGCAGCCTGCCTTACCCGAGAAATTGGCAACCAGGCATTTCAAGGGGGGGGGGAGTTCTTCTCCCAACAAATTGATGTCACAAGTGACACATTATGTACTCATAATTGGGCATTGAGCACAATCACCGAGCTAACTGAAAACTTGCTGATTCCAGTATCTGAGATTGCAGAAATTTGCAAAGCCATTTAATTTACTGGTGTAAAATTAAACCTTCAACACCAACGTGCTTGAAGGAAACCATGTCTATGTGTTGACGGCTCACTTTTACATCCAGTGGAAGGTTATGAGAACGTTTGTTAACAAAATAAATTGCATTTTCTCCACTGCCTCCTCTCAAATTTCAACGTTTGTTTCATCTTGCACACATAAACGAGTTGTGGACAATGTGGGAATGCCACAGTTCACCTTTATTTGCGACTGGAATGTTTGCTAATACACAACAGAATTTAATTGTATATAATTTTACTGGTCAATAGATTTATTTGGATAAGTACCATAAGGCCACAGTGTGGTAACATGCAAAACGGAAGCACCTGATAAGAGAACCAAAGAGAATAACTCCTGCTTTTAAAGTCTTCATTGACCTGGAATAGTCTAGGGTGATGAGATGGATTACTGTACTTGCTGATTTATCATACGTGCTTAGCTAAACTGGAGTGTTCAGTATAGAATATTTATTGTCATTTAATACTCAAGGAAGAGGCAGGTCATCTGTGGTGCACGCATGCAGGCACTGATGTCATGAAGCCTTCCCAGTAAGTCATTTGTTGTTTTACCCTGCCAGTAGGGAATTGGTGGGTGAACTTGGCCGAGCTCCAAGAGTGCCCCCCACTCAGGTTTCAGAGCCTGGTCGATTTTGACCAGCCCTGCTTGGTCTGACCTTTTCACTCTACAATTCCCGGGTAGGTAACCGGTTAAATTGCCCAGTTTTCCCACTTGTTCACAGTGGTGTGAAAAGGCCTGATCCTCTGTTTTCGCTTCAGCTGCCAAATTGTGTTCACTGCTGGCTCGAAGCATCTCACTGATTCCCAAGTCTGAGCTGCTAGATTTTTTTCCTGAGTTCATCCTTTCAGCATGTTGATAGTGTCAAACAACATGATCATTCTCCTTGATGCAAAGACTTATTTTGGCTGCTGGTTGATCTCATCTGTGACAGGTTGATTGATGAGGATGAAATTTTTTATCATTATGTTGTTCATTTGTCAGTTAATTTGAGTTTGATCACTTGATAATAAATGTTGAACTCTGCCACCCAGAAACTTTGCTATAATCTGTGTTTACAAAGTTCAGATATATTGTCAAAGTACATGCATGACATTACATACAACCTAGAAATTCTTTTCCTTTTGGCTAAGCAGAATTTCTACTTGTCAGTAATGCAAACAAACTAGAGTTGAGAAAAGATGTGCATACAAAAGACAGGATGTAAATGAAGAAAAAATGCAAACTGTTCAATACAGAAAATAAATATTCAATAATAAATAATATGCGAAGTAAGAGTCCTTTGAGTTTGTTGTTGAGTCTTAAGGTGGAAGGGTAGCAAATGTTCCTGAACCTGGTGGTGCGAGTTATGCGGCACCTATATCTCTTTCCTGATGGGAGCAGTGCGGTAGAATGTGTTCTTGGTGGTGTGGATCCTTGATAATTACTGCTTTTCTCCAAAGGCAGCGTTCCATGGAGATTTTCTTAATGGTGGGGAGAGTTTTGCCTGTGATGTACTGGGCTGTGTACACTAGCTTTTGCAGGGCTCTTTGCTGAGAGGTATTGGTGCCCCCATTCCTGAGCATGATGCAGCTGGTGTGAGCTTGAGTGAGATGATGAAGATATCCATGAATACATCGGCAAGTTGGTCAACACAGGTTTTCAGTTCTCAGCTAGTTACTCCGTCCAGACCAGATGCTTTCCTTGGAATCACTCTCCTAAAGGGCAGTCTGCACTTCATCCTCTGATACTGACAGTAGAGGATCATCAGGGGACATGGGGGTGTGTAGTGGCTTTTCCTTGTTCTGGTGGTCAAATTAGGATTCAAAGGCATTGAGTTGATTTGGGAGTCTCCTACTGCACTTGATTTGGTTTTGTAGCAGGTTCTGTCATTTAGGCCCTGCCACGGTTGTCAGGTATCCTTTGCTGTTTCTGTTCTCTCTAGAACCTCTACTTTGTCTGGAATATGGCTTTTTATAGATCAAATCTGCTCCTTATGTTATATAGATCTCTGGATTTAAATGCCTATGATCTGGTTCTCAGCAGATTCAAATTTCATTGATCACCCTAGACCTCTGGTTAGCGAACACCCTGAACAATTTGGTGAGCACACACTCATCCACAGCTGTCTTTAATAATCTTGATGTAATCATTTATATCTTCAGATGAGTTCTTGAACACTGCCCAATCCACTGACTCGATGTAGTCTGTAACCATTCTTCAGCCTCCCCTGACCACCTTCTGGCTATCCTGATCTCTTGCGCCTCTCTTTTAGGCTCTGTCTGTATGAAGGCAGGAGAAGCACAACCAGGTGATCCATTTTGTCAAAATGTGGTCTTGGGAAAGAACAGTAGGCCTTATTTTGATCACGTATGCTGGGATGGCTGGTACATCAGGTTATGTGCGGGTGGTAATTGGTCCTGTTCAAATAGGATGAGTGCTGAATCATCAGTTGAGAGAGTTAGTGCTGTTCAGTTGAAGTTTCCTTGCCTGGATTTGAGCCTTGTAACATGGCCAAATTATGGTAAGGATTTTTAGGGTTAATTCCTCCTATACTTGTACCACTCTGTTGGTTATCCCAATTTTAGCACAATTTTCTTATTTGCTGAAACCAAACTTGGAGTATTATGTGCAATTCAGTAATGAAGGATATTATTAATCTGGGAAAGGTGCTGAAAATATTCACAAGGAAGTTACTAGGACTGGAGAACTTGGGTTGTAATGAGAGACTGGGTAGGCTTGGCTTTTTTCTGCTGGAGTGTAGGAGGCTAAGGGGTGACCTTGTATTAAGTCATCAGGGATATAGATTGTCAGGTTTTTTTTTTTACCCGGTGTAGAAAGTCTAGATTTAAAGTGAAAGAGGAATGATTTAACAAGGACCTGGGGGAGAACTGTGCCTCATACATGATAGTGGGTAGATGGAATGAGCTGCCAGAGAAAGTGGTAAAGGTGGGTATAATTACAGTGTTCAAAATACATTCCGAGAGGTTCATGGATAGGAACAGTTTAGAGGGATACGGACCAAATGCAGCAAATGGGACCAGCTCCAGGTAGACAACTTGATTGGCTTGGATGAATTTGACTTCTTTTTGTGCTGTATACATCTGTGGTTCGACATGAATTGTGTGTATTCCTACACCAAGTACAGAAGACAAATGCAAAGTAGAAAGCATAGACTTTTCTAATTGAAAGTTGGGTCTCGCGAGAACAAGAAAAGTACAAGAGTCTATAAAGAAGGTTTAACAAGATATTTTTCAGGGACTTTTGTCAAGACTTTGAAATGGAGAAGGTTAGGATGTAATCTTAAAAAGCTTTTCAAGATTGCAGCTTTTAATAGAGTTAATGGGCAGAAGTTCTGGATTCAAAATGATGTGTAAGACAAATGAGAATTAATTGAGGAATGTTTCTTGTTTCAAGATGATGAATGCTGATTCTTTAAATTGTTTGAAAATGGAACGTAAAAGGTACAGGGTAAAACATGAGGATTGATCAATGGCCAATAGAATTTCTGACATGAGGGGTGCCTTGCCCTACTATATGTTTCCATGAACTACCTAGATGTTACCACATAGAGTATATTTAAATTCAGCTTCACCAACTCCCTTTATGAGATTTGAATTTATATTTCAGCATTACTAATCCAGATCACTCATTTAGAGATGGTTATTATTCTGCTATGGCCTTTCCTATCAAAAAGCCTGAGTTTGCATGTGAACCATTCACATTCCAGCAACATGGGTAGAAGAGATTTCTCCACCCAATTTGTATCAGCAATCTCTATGCTGACTGGTTGTTGGTCCCTGATTTGCACTGTAAGATTTGTACTAGCTGAAAGCACTTTGGCCTTGATATTGACTCAAAGAAGGCATTACACAAATCTGTGTTTTCGATGAAAAAGTTATTTGTTTATATAAATGTCCAGTCTTGGAACTTGACTTTCTGCTAAACTAACTTAACATTTATTTCAGCTGAGACAGAGCCTCATGAAGGAAAGAGGAAGGTAGAATCACTATGGCCTATCTTCAGACTCCACCACCAACGAACACGTTACATATTTGACCTATTCTACAAGAGAAAGGCAATAAGTAGAGGTATGAATGTTACACTTTTTCATTGTTTCATTATAACTATTTTCTAATTGTATCTGTATAAATTCCTATCAAATTTATGAATTAGCAGTGGTCTATTTGTAAAATTGTTTGTCTCTTAAAGCAAAATCGTCAATTGAATTTATTTCATATGTTCTTCAAAATCAGTATTATAAATGGTTGCATTATTGGAAAAGTCGACATACATTCAAATGTACTTCCACACAAATACATTGAAATTATTTTAAAAATTTGGCCTTGTACAGAATGGCAGCTCTGGCATAGCATCTCTTTTCTTAAAAGTCTCGAATACACAACACACCTGTTATTTTGATGACTTATTCCAGTCTAAATGCGTTTTCACCATGTCTTCCTTAAAATGATTTCTCAAGATTTTTGAATAAACAAATTGTTGGGATGTGACCATTTGTTGTCTAAGACTATTTGTACGAAGTGGAGTTTACTTTCTATAGTGATTTTCAATATATAGTGAGTACTGATTGAATATTGGTTCAAATGAGAGATCAATAAACCTGTAATGATCTTAATGAACAAGGGGACTAACTGGATTATTGGTGAGTGAGTCAAACATGGTGTTGAATTTTAAAATATGCTGGAATTAAGTGGGTTAGAGTTCACCTATTTTGTGTGTGGTTTGGATAAATACAGTATTAAGTAAATTTCACTTTTTGTACCGGGAGTAGCTGGTTCATTCATCAGTTTTCAAACAGTATGGTACCTGTGATTGTGGGAATTTTGGTTGATTAAGATTATGGAATTGTCCTCGGAATGAAGGTGTTTACATATTTTATCTTTTCTTCTGCACTCTAGCCGAGTTCCGCACAGACTTAGGATGGCTGTTTTTCTGGTAACCTGCCACGATTCTGGATTGGATTTAGTTGGGCCACTGAGTCTCGTGGGGTGGCTTTACATAGTAGATTCATCAGGATTTGACCTTTTAATATTAACTCTTTACACAATCTTATCTTTGGCATGCTGTTGATTAAATTGTCCATGATAGGCACTCCCAATTTGGGCAGCAGCTCAGATATTTTTGTGGGTGAATTTTCATTATTCACTGAACTTGTACTCCCTTAGTTTCATCCTGCTGCAAGACCTGTGTTTTCCATGGAAACGTGTAGTAATTGTTCTTTGAACTGTCAGATTCAATTGACACCTGAGATCTTACTTGGTACAAGTCAACAAAGGCCATGATTTATTGTTTACTTTTACAGCTTCACTTACAATGTCCATGTAGTTTAAAAGATTATTCTCAGGACAAACCAAAACACAGGAACTATTTTGCAAGTTATTTGCCTAGCAGATTTAGTTGGGCAATCGCTGTGTTTAATTATCTAATTTTTTTAAAAATAGATGCATTTCCTAATGTGGCCCTAATTCTGATCCAAATACATTTACTTATGATCTTCCATTTGTGCATGGGTGTTGGAATTGGTAGCCTATTTTCTTCCCTCCTATTAGTGCATTATGGGGAACAAATGATTCAATGACCATGTGGTATAATAAAACTATAGCAAACCAGAGAGGAAATTGATGATTATCGTCTCTATTCCAGCAATTACAATGGTGTTCAATGGTGTGACCTACTGGTGAGAAAAAAAGATTTTTGACCATCTTGCAAAGTGTAGTGGCATTTGACTGGGCTGATAAATGCTGTCCTATTGAGAAGGATATAACCTGCTTGTCATTTATTCTTAATGTGCCTCCTTAGGATTTTTTTGGGCAATATGTGACTGTTTTATAAATGGTGTATCGGGTATTTTAATATCACAATCCTTTTTTCTAGAGCTTTATGACTATTGCATAAGGGAGGGATATGCTGATAAGAATTTAATTGCTAAGTGGAAGAAGCAAGGCTATGAAAACTTGTGCTGCCTCCGTTGTATTCAAACCAGAGATACCAATTTTGGAACAAACTGCATCTGCAGAGTCCCCAAAAGCAAGCTTGAAGTGGTGAGTTTCCATCTTCGTTAAAGTTCTCAGCAGTAAAACTTTTCACTTTCCAAAGAGGTATCTATTAATATGAGGCAGTCTGGTCTGACATCAATTTGTTTATTTTAAAAAAAAGCATTCCTGATTTTAAAATTCTTTTCAGAAGTTGATATTTAATCCAGTTTTTCAATTGCTCATAAAATAATTAGTTTTCAAATGTAAATCATTTGCTTAAGCTTATTTGGGATGTAATAAAAGTTGTTAAAATTGTAACACTTGATATACAGCTAATCATGTTGGATACACTACTCCCCCCTACCAAAAGACCATGTAGCAATGAAAGGATAGTATGGTAGTGCACTCTGGAGTGCAAAGCACTTTCCTGTGATGCATGCTGTACTTTTAAATTTGAATGTGGTTCACACTTCATTACCTGTTATTCACTTATGAGCATTTGTGGTGTTATGAATTCACTGAGTCATTTACTAATGGTATTAGCACAATCCTTAAAATGAGTTACCTTAATGACAGCTTCAACATTCTGGAATGGAGGTGGAATTAGTGGCATGGACCCAAAATCTTTTTTTAACCATGAGAAACGTAGATTTATTTGGGACTGGAATTCAAACAAGTGGTAAGAAGGCAGAGTTGGGTTAGGGTTAGGGTATGTGGAAATGATTCTATGTCTTTAGATGTTGCCAAATTCAAAGGATTGTGGTTGTAAGAATAAATCCTTGGGAATACCAGCTGGTAAATGTAAAAAGTCAACCTGTGATCACTGTTTTATACTTTGAACTCTCTAAATCTTTTATTACTCTTCCTTTGCAGGGGAGGATTATTGAGTGCACACACTGTGGATGCAGAGGTTGCTCTGGTTAATTTTTCTTTTCAATTTTTGGATGTAGTGCATTTTAGTCTACATGCCATCAATTTTGCTTCTGTTCAAAAATAATGGACCCAAGTAAGATGTACTGTAAATGCTGTAGCTCACTTTCTAACCAACATTCCTTATGGGATGCAGGAAATTACAACATTTTTTTACAAAATTAAATATTCAGAACATGTATCTGACATCATACACAAATTGGTTAGATGGCAAGATTCCCAGGCTGAATCATCCTTTTGTGCAATTTGATCTGGTGTAATGCAGCAATTTTATTTGTCTCTAATTTGTTTGAAAACAACAAATTATTTGGCCCTCAGGCTTTTTAATTAGTTGATTACTTTGGTGTGGTTAGTTGAATAATATCGTCTAATGCAGATGTAACTATATTATCCAACTGTCATTGAGAGTCCTCTGGGTTTGTCAATAATCCTTTTTGAAACTGCTTATTAAACTGTACTAAAAGTTATTGTGAAATAAAATTTTTCATATCCCTACTGGAGCTTCTGAAAATATTTATGTACTTGAGAATTTCCAGATAATCTCTGGGACACAAATAGATTTTGCTTGAAACGGACTGTTAGAATTGTCAGTTAAATGTTATGCCATGTGCAGTAAAATGAAAGGTTGCCAGTTCTGTTAGTGGTTTATTTTTATGCCATGTGATCACTTATGTCAACTGGATACTGATTTGATATGTGCATCTTTGCGTTAAATTTTGGCAGAACAAATGAAGTCCTATCAAGGTTTTGTATTACAGTAAAATCCCCGGTATCTGGAATTTAAGCAACCAGCAAAAAAAATTGGAGGAAATAAATAAGAAGAAATAAAAATTTAAATGAAAGTTTAAAATTGTAAGAGAAAACATTCTCCAAAGCAACACACAGCCCCTTGAAGATGGGAGCAAACATTCAACCAGCAGTGTCCTGATTGTGCTTCACTCACAGCAGCTTTTTGAATAAAGTTGCATTTGAAAAAAATGGGGATGCCAGGATAAAGAGCTGACTGGTGCTGCTCCCATGACTCTCCCAATATGTCTTCCTATCCCTGTCGAGTAAGTCTTTATTAATATGTTATTAAGTAAAGCAGCCATTCTCCAACAATGTCAGTTCTGACTGATCGGTTGGATCTCGAAATGGATGCAAGTCGGACGGATGTTAGCATGGCATAATGCGCGCTTACTGAATGGCCAGAGAGAGGCTGTGGTGTACACAATGCCAGGATCTCATCTGACAGTCACTATTGTACATATGCAGCTATTAGCACTGGTAGATGCACGACCACATATAATTTTTATATTTAGATGTACAGTTTTAAATTTATACAGTATTACAGTCGTATGTACAGATGGTCATAAGTAGGGGGGAAGGCTGTATTAAGGTTTTATCTGTAAACTTGGGGAAGGGGATTTAATTATAATGGCAGCACTGTTAACGCAATGCTGTTACAGCGCTAGCAATCGGGGTTCAAATTTTATATTTTGTAAGTTGGGGGAATTTCCTGATTAAAATGAACTTTACATAATCAAGGACTAGAATATATATTTTTCAAATTACTTTACATCTTGCACTGTCTTTTAAACTGTTATCTTAATAAGGTGTATTAGTTAGACATGTAAGAGTGTGTCTTAAGCAACCAGAAAATTTGCAAATGCACAATCCCCATCGGTGCTGGATACTGGGGATTTTACAGTATTTGTATTGAAAGAAGTCCTTTTATTTCTAGGCCCTTACAGGCCAGGGACATCGATCCAATCTAGAATCTGTTCACATCAACATAATGTAAACTGACGAGCAAGATAACATTGGTTTCCATGTGATATTCCATTCTGATGTGGCTGGAACTACACAAAAAAAATTGAATATATACATGATACACCATACTGAATAATGTGTAACTGATATGGATTTGCATGTTTGAATGGCTTCCATCCATCTCATTATAAGCCACTTGCTTTCTGCATTCAATTAGCTTTTAACTTTAGCTTATTATTAATACTTTCATGCTACTTCCACTCATACTTATCAATCCTACTCATTTCTTCATCCTATTTGTTCACTTTAATTTCCATCTCTTCCCTTTGCCTAAATTCTACTGGCCCAGCAGGTCTATAATCTTTCAATTTGCCAGGACACTGATACTGACCAACAGAATAGATCTGCCTCCTCAGGATGCTACTTTAAAACAGAAAACAACAGATGGGATAAACTACTTTCTCCCATCATATTTCTTACTCTTCCACAGAAATCTGGACTTTTTCCTCTTTCCTAATTTTTCCATTTATAATTGTAATCTGCTATATTAAACTTAATTTTTTGCTTGTACATGGCTTCCATTATCACTATATCATAATTCCATCTAACTCTATCTCCTCAATCTTATTTAACATGTTCCATATTTTTGTGTATTTGCTTTTGCTCTAATTAATGTCCAACTTCTAGGCCACTTATCTTTATGTACTGTGAAGGTAGCATTGGAGGCTTATTCCAAAAAGGAGTGGGAAGGGATTTGTTAGGGAATGAGTTTAGCTAGATTATGCTTAACATCAAGGTAGCATGCATGCATCAGAATTCTCATGCTGCAACCAAGTCCATGTTCTCTTTGGAGGTTTGAAGCTTTCCAGTATCATAGTGAGAAATAGGAATTTGTGTTAGGAAGCCAAGAGCATTGATCCTGAGAGTTTGGTCATTTTCTTTGACACATAGTTACTTGAAACACTTTATTCCCTCAGACACAGGGAGCAGCAGCAGTGAATAAATTCTTTGGAAACAAAGGGCCAAAGATTGACAAAGTTGAATTTTATAACTGATCTTTCATTTTCTGCGGTGTTCTCCAGTTTCATGGTTCAAGATCGACTTAGTTCTTCAGGAACATCAGTCTTAATTCTGTACTTTGCCCACGGATGTGGTGTTTCCACTGCAGGCATAAAGTTTAACCAGCGATAGTAATAGCCTCGAAAACCATCAATTTTTTCAAGATAGACATTCCTTGACTTGTACTAAAAAACAAATTGAAATTGTCAGTCCTCTTTCAAAGCTTGTGAATTTGAACAACATTATGTGTTATACTAGTTGAACAAGTCTGCAGATACTGTTATACTGATAGCCAGCCTCTTCCAAGAAATAAATGGGGTAAGAAGCAAAATTATGTTGATTATGGACTACAGTATAAAATAGCTGAGCCAAATGCCATAATTTAAGTGTAAAAGGTAATAATCATGTCCCATTAATTTGGGACAAATTTGTCCACCACATTATTATTTTGATACAACTAGGCTGACTAAATAATGATCAATGAAGGGTAGTAGTGAATTGCAGAAACTCCATGGGCTCGTGTACTTTTTTCCTGTTGCTGCCTTTTACATATAACTGCTAAGTTTTCTAATATGATGGCTCTTTCTGTAAATGCCACGTGGACTGGAGAACACAAAGCAGTCTTATTTGCATGTTCCAGTCACTAAATTCGTTGCATGTTCCAGAGACACTAAATAAGTGTTATAGTAGGTATTGAGTTCTGTTCTTTTAATATTCTTAATCAGTATGACCAAACTCCAAATTTACTTTTTGTGGTTTGGTGAAACCTGTATTTCCCTTTTAGACTTGATGACTTCTACAGCAGCGAAACAGGCTCTTGGCCCCATCTTGTCAGTGTTGATCAAATATTCAGCCCACATCATTTCAATAATTCCTTATTAATATGCCTGTCTAAATATAAAAACACAATGCTGGAGAAACTCAGCAAGGATAAAGATACATAACCAATGTTTCAGGTTTGAGCCTTCCATCGAGCTATCTGTTCAAATGTCCCTTCGACAATTGTCCCTGCTTCTACTATAACCTTTGGCAGCTTGTTTCACGCCCTCGATGAAGGGGTCCCTCAGATCCCTTTTAAATAATTCCCCTCTCAACTTAAATCTATGCCCTTTAGTTTTACATTCCCCTGCTCTGGGGGAAGAAAGGCTAACAACTATTAACTTTATCTATGCCCCTCAAATTCACCAGGAACATCTTCCCATCCTATATTTGCAAGAATGGATCCCTCAGTGACTTCCTCATCCACTCATCCCTTCCCACTAATCACCTCCTTGGTACCTACCCTTGTACCCACACCTTTCTCTCACCACCATTCTGGGCACCAAATAGTCCTTCCCCGTGAAACAACACTGTGAACCTATAGAGTTCATCTGGTGCTCCCATTGTGGCCTTCTCCACATCAGAAACTGAATGCAGACTGGGAGATACTTTCATTGAGCACCTTCGCTCTGTCCACAGCAATGGAGGTGATCTCACAGTGGCCAACCATTTCAATTCCATGACTCATTCCTGCGTCAATATGTACTGCTATACCAAGGCCACCAAGTTTAATATTCCATTTCGATTCTCTCCAACTGGATAGCACTAACATAGACTTCTCCAGTTTCTGTTAAGCCATTTCCATGTCTTCCTCCATTCCTAGCATTGTCTCCTTTCCCCAAGTTCTCAACCCCCTTCTCTCCTTTGAGAGAGCTATGCCCCCTCCCCATAACTTCTCAGATTTTTTCTCGTGCCCTCCCACCCATATCCACTTATGTCCTCTTATCTGTGGACCAATGCTTCTCCCCCTGCCCCTCAATTTTATTCAGGTGTCTGCCTGCATTTTTCACTCTTACCTTGATGAAGGTCTCAGGCCTGAAATGTTGGTTATGTATCTTTAAATTTGTTGAGTGACTTGCTGAGTTTCTCCAGCATTTTTGTGTAAACTACAATTACTGCATCTGCAGATTTTGTTGACTACTTCCCTCTCCTCTCCTCCTTCCACCACGCCACAGCAAGACCTGGCAACATTCTCAAGAAGCTTGTGTACCCTTTCCAGCTTTGTGCAGTACAGTACTGCATAAGAGAACTGCTACATTATATGTGAACCACTGATAATTCAGTGTATATGTGCTGCATATCTGAGAGAATTTAGTCTCAATTTTTTTCCCAACTGAATTATGCTTATAATCAGGAATATTATGCAATTTTGTGCTGATCAAGGCAACAAAGCCTCTGAAATGCAATTTCAGAAAATACACATTAAACTACTTTGTCCCCTTTCGATAGCACTGTTATCTGAAATTCAAGCAACTGGCACAAAAAGTTGCGGAAAATAAATAGGTTAAAAAATATGGAAGTTTAAAATTGGCTCACCTCACCATTAATTCGGCAATCATGCCACATAGAATCAACCTCAAGAAACTGTAAAGTTCACTTATCTGGCATCTACTAATCCCCATAGGTGCTGGATATCAAAGGTTTTAATATATAATTATTTCTTTTATAGCTTGCACTAAAAAAATCCTCTAAAAATGTCAATGTCCATTACAAACCTTGTCAAATTTTGGAGGGTATTTGACAACAAATTCCAGTTGTTTTAGGACAACCTCGTTGGGTGGTACTTGGTTTCTTGCCATGTCTTGCAGGATCTTAGTAAGGTACACATAGTCTAATCGTTTTGAAGCATTGTTGATCAGAGTACTGTAGACATTGACACTGGGGGTTATTCCAGAGAGCTGAAATAAAGTAAAAATTTCAATTAATGCTGCAATTTTGGAATACCTGGATGAACTACTAAAGGGGAAAATAAATGAATATTGTGATTTATGTAGTAGTGGTTTTGTGATGCTAAGCAAAAAACGTTAGCCTGATAATGTCCTTTCACTTCCAAACACACAGGGTTGCAGTTGCCCAAAACACCCCCTGTGGCTGTGTGCCGTCTTTATAATCAACTCAACTGTGTGACTGTACTCCACTCTGATTCATGCCTATCAGAAATAAATCACAATACAGATATCCTCTCTGCCAAAGATTTTTAGAAAGAGTGGGTTGACAAGAACAACAGAGGACCTAAATGACATTGAAAATGGGTCGCTTTTTGTAGATTAAGTGGGGAGTGGAGTTGAAAGCTATGGACAAAATATTACACATCAAGGAAACTCGTGTCCCACTGCAGCTCAAAGTGCTTCAAATGGATTCTCTTTCAATATTTGTATCTGACACAGTGTCTTCTGACCAACCTGTGCCTTTGTCCACTTATCAAACTTAATTCCTATTCCCTTAACCTGATGGAATCGTTCTGCCCCTGATAATGATCATTTTACTTCCCAAAAAAGTATCCGAAGCTTTCCATTTCAAGCATATCAATTAACTATTCATCTGTGATCTTCTAGGTTCACAACTGATGGTCTATTTTTGTGTTTATTCCATAAGATTGATTTTTGTGACTTTGTGGGCAACAGGGTAATTTTTAACTTTGGCTAAGTATGAAGAGATTACAGACATTTAAGTAAAAAATCCTCTAGTAAAGTATGGTTATTGAAACTAGTTCCAAATATTTGATTGATTAACACAAATTTACTGTTTTTTGCTTTTCTCTGTTCAATTTTTTTTTTAAGTTTGATTTGTCTGTGCGAGCTGGATAACCAGTTTATTTAATTGCACTGATCCTATTAATTTTCAAGAATATCAATGTATTCTTCAATATACTCTGACCATATATTGCACGACAACAGGAATGCTTCTGGACTAGCAATACATGTTCCTGGTCAAGGATTCAGAGATGTACTGCATTAAAATCCCTTCATAGTACTTGAAAATTATACCTTAAATGAATCTGGAATTAAAAAGTTGTTATCTGTGATTGTAATTATGAACCTACCAGATTGTTTTAAAAACATGATTGTTCATCAGAACATCTGGTTCAGGAATGTCCTCTATTGAGGGAAAACTGAATCCTAACCTGGGCCACTTAAATGTGACTTCTCAATCTATAGCAATATGGGTTGACTTTAAACTTCTCTCAAATGGGTTGTGAAACCATTTAATCAAATCAATAATTAGGAATGGGTAACTAGGCCTGACCAGCAACTCCCAAACACTGCACTGCTATGGTTCTTAAAACCAATTCCTAGAAAACGCTCAGGAGCAAGTAAGATGAACTCTTGATTTTCATTCTGTTCCTGAAAGGATATTCCTGCTCTTCAATCTATATTTTCAAGTCATGGACAATAGAGGGTAGTCATGGAGAGGACTAGAGACCTGTGACCTGTGGAGTTCTTTGTCGTTTCTGATTTCAAGGTACAGGTTCCGGTTTCGTTATTGTCATGTCATACTAATTTTAGAATGTATATAAATAATTTGGAGAAAACATAGATGGGCTTATTAGAAAATTTGTAAATGACACAAAAATTGATGGAGTCATGTATATTGAAGAAGATTGTCAAAGGATACAGGAGTATGTGAATGATATGGCCAGAGAAATTACAAATTTAATCCAAGTAGGTGTGAAATGATGAAATTTGACTGGCCGAAAGAAAGTGAGAAGTATACAGTAGGACACGAGCAATGATGTTCAGAGAAATCTTAGGATGCAGGGCTATAGTTTACTGAAAATCGGCAATACGAGTAGATACGGTGGTATTGTAGAGCATGCTTGCCTTTATCTGTTGCAGCACTGAGTTCAAAAGCCAGGAAGTCGTGCTGCAGCTGTATGAAACTTTGGTTAAGCCACTTTTGAAGTATTTGTACAATTTGGTTACCACATTACAGGAAGCACATGGATGCTTTGGGAATGGTACATAAAAATTCACTGGGATGTTGCCTGGATTAGTGAGTATCATCTTAAAAAATTTTTTTTTGATTTTTCACACTATGAACCATACTAACCAAAATACACACAAACATTTCCCTCTTGAATATACACAGTGTCATTTTCTCCCCTTTTCCCCCCTCCCTTCCCTCCCTCCTTCACCCCCCCTCCCCACCCATTCAACGTTCAACCTATATGATACATTAAACAAATGTCATCACACAATGAAAATAAACAAGAAATTTGTGTCTTCTACTTTTACATACTGGGTCAGTTCATTTCGTCTTCTTCTCCTTCTGTCATTTTAGCATCTTTTAGGACAAAATTGGATTGTTTTTCTGGAGCCTTGGAGGCTGAGGGGAGATCTAATAACATTTTATAAAATTATGAAAGGCACATATAGGATAGATAGGTTTAGCTTCAGGGTAAAATGCAGCATCTATTTTGCACAAATTGTAGGAGGTGCCTAGAGTGCTGCTTCTGGTTGTGGGATGAAAAGTTGTGGAAGGAGAGCAGCAGTAATCATCAAAGACCCAGACTATCCAGAACATGCCCTATTCTCCTGCTGCCATCAGGAAAGAGGTCTAGGTGTCACAAGAGTCGACCACCAGGTGCAGGAACAGCCGCTCCCCCTCCACCATCAGAATCCTCAACAACAAACTCAGGACATACTTGTGCACTTTATTGATTTTCTTTTTGTTCTCTCTGCATTGCGCAGTCTGTTTACATACATTCTGTTTACTTTGTTTACACTACACTGTGTACAGTTTTATTTTTTGCACTACCAATTAGTGGTAATTCTGTCACACCCGGAGAGAAAAGAAATCTCAGGGATGTATGTACTCTGACCATAAATCTGATTGGAGATATAACAGTGACATTTAAGAGGCATTTGGATTAAATTATGTAGGAAATATAGAGATATGGATGATGTGCAGGCAGATGGGATTAATTCAATGTGGCATTGTAGTAGCACAGACATTGTGGGCTGAAGGGCCCATTCCTGTGCTGTACTGTTCTAAATTCTAAAACAAAAAATTACTGAAAGTGCCTTTAGAACTCTTTCTCCATTTCATACAAAAACACTCCAGATATGGTTAAGAACAAATTGTTAGACATTACCTTCATGTCATGGAGGAGTCTCAGTCCATCACGCTCTTTCCTGCAAGCTATTGCAAGGTTGCAGAAGGTGTGCATGGTTGGCGATAACTTGCGCTCAACTATAACTGGTAGTAAAGCCTAAAAGGGAATAAACATTATTATTGGTTTCCAAGAAGGAACAACTTGTTACACCTCTGCTACATTCGGAATGGAAATTGAGCAAAGGCCATTGGTAATAAATGTAACCGGTAGCTGAGCTCAGACATCTACATTCCAATCCAGATTAGCCCGACAGCACAAGTCTGCTGGAGACACACAAGAAGCTGCAGATGATGACATCTGGAGCAATACACAATCTGTTGGAAGAACAACATCAATGGAAGAAAAAAAAAATGTCAAAGTTGTGGCCCGAAACTCTACATCAAGACTCAGGAGTCTGCTTCCTGTAATGGTTTTGAATGAAATTAATTTGGACAGCTACCGTCTAACTTCTGGCAAGTAAGAACTCACACCACAGATGTGGTGATTTAAATTAGAATCCAGGATGGTCCTAATTATGTAAAAATGAAGAAGGAATTGACACATGGGTAGGCAGGATTGGCATAACCAAGAGGTAATTCAGCCTGGGGTGCTCAATGGGAGAAAAGGCAGTGTTCTTTCTGGCACTAGTATACAAAATCCATCTACACAGAAGTATTTTGTACAGAATGGTACAATATTTAGGTTAAAAAGCAATCTGTATTTTGAGTATGTGCATAATGTCTTTTTGACAAGAACACAAGGAAGATCCCAGTGTGATACAAGTTAAGAGTTTTAAAACAGATTCTGATGGATCAGTATGCCACTGAGTCTCCTATCATTTGGACATTGGAGTTTAGTTTCCCAATGTGCTCCCTTTTTGGAGTCGATGAAATAAAATTACTTAATTATAAAAGAAGTTAAAGATAAATGGGTTACTCAGCAACAATACAAAGAAAATTATGCCAAAAAAACTACCTAACAGCAGTCAACATGGGGCCATTCAAGTTGGAGGAGTGAACATTTTGTAGCCACTTAACAGAAAACACAAAGTGTAATACTTTATAATACTTACATGGTGGTAAACCCGGCTGGTTTAACATCAATATTGCAACCTCTCGATGTCTGCTTGAACAGCATGAGGAATGGAATACATGGATGTCGAGTGCAGAAAAGTAATTTTCAAAAGGTGGGGCAATGCGTGCTCCATCACTTGATGTGCTGTGTAACTTCATGCTCAAGGCATGGGACAAAGTTAGAGACTGTCATAAAATAATTTAAAAAGTCTAGTATCTCTTGTGCAATTGATGCATGGATGATTTATTGTGGGAGACTGATGTCAAAGCTGAAACTGCCTCATCGGATACAGACTGGGTCCCATATGATGGCTGTTTAAACAGTGAGAGAATAGATGTGCTTGCTGCCATCATTGCTTCAGACGACGATAGTGAGAGTGATTCTGAAGGGTCCTAAATAGGTTGTTGTTTTCAGAAAATGAGAGTGATTTTGAAATGTGCTAATTATGTTGTTTTCAATAAAAATCTCAATGAAAATCTGTTGCAGTTGAGATTTTTTTTCTCCAAAGGGTCGACTTGTACATCTGATCAGCGCTGATTGAATTTTGAGCTGAATTTAAGGTCTCAAAAGTATAACTGACCTACAAGTCAACCCCCATTTTTAAAAAAGTTTTTTTCGGGTTTCACAACACTATTTATAAGCTGAAATATATGGTATTTGCAACAATTTCAGGTAACGAAGGACTCAATGAGTCATTGACATTTTGAGATACTATAGCTTTGAAATCATGTGTCAAAATAATCATATCGAGACATTTGTGCCTATATGTTTTGCATGATTTGGGTTTATCTAGTTTCTCATAGATCCAAGCAGATTCCATTTAGGTTTTTATTTTTAATGAAAAGAGTAAATGATGGTTCATGGAAGACATTCAGGTAGAAAACCAGGAATCACTGAATTGTACACAAACAATAATTGTCATACATTTGACAATGTTTGATTTTTTTGACTACAGACATGTTCTGATCACTAAGCCATGATTGTCTTAGCTTGAAGCACTAACCAGATAATCACTTACCTTTGCACCTTCCAGATCACCCAACCTGCTCTTTTTTCTAATGAAGCTGTTAAAGAACGAAATGTCTGGCTTCACACCATGCTCATCCATGAGGGCCAGCAAAGAGGACTCAGACAAGCTGTTTGGTTCGACTATGTCAACTAACAGTGTGAAAGTTTTAATATCTGGAATCACATGGTCTTCCTTCATTTTACTTAGAAATCCATTCAAATATCCGATCAGTGCTAGTCTATCATGTGGTGCAGTTGCTTCTCCAAGAGAAATGAGGTCCTTCTTGTTGACCTGGATGTTGAGTAGATTAGGTGGAAGGTTATTTTGAGGAACCATGTTGGGCTCCAAATCAACCAGAAGAATATCATTCCTGGGAATAAGTTCCAGAGGTCGTTGTCCTGGTGCCATTTCTGTCTCTTGGCTACTTTTGGATGGAAGTTTTGGTGTTTCAATCAGTTCTGATGAAGTTGCATTACTGTGCTCACACTCAGCTTCAGAAACTCTGTGAGATGTTGATGTGCTCCCCTGAAGCTCCTCAGAAGATAGACCAAACAACTGCTCTTCCAATACATCAACAGTCAAACTGGCTGTGTTTTTGCTGTTTCTTCCACCTTTCTGACCTCTAAGCTTCTGAACTTTTCGGTAGTGCTTTAATTGACAGATCCTATCACCACCACTCAACAGTGTGCGAGAGGCCACTATAGGGTTCCCTATACCACAGTCTCTGGCAGCCCTTAGCAGCAGGTTGTAGCTCTTGGCATCAGGCCGAATTCCTAGTTTCAACATTTCTCGCCAAATCTGCAAGAGAAATTCAATTCAAGATAAAGATACATTTTCTGGTGAAAAGCCTGTGGCGTCGATGATCATACTTGGAGAGGACATTGCAATAAAGCATAGCCTTAAAAACCTGTTTGCCCAAGCCAATCACTGATTTATTGAATTAAGTTTCATGGATTCATTTAAAAGAAAGCTTTTGGACATAGTTTTTACCTCTGTCTTAGTGTCACCATTTTCATCTGAAGCATTGGGAATGTGGATTCAAGCCAGATAACAAATTTGTGCAAATATATATTACACACTATCGATTCATCATAATACTGCAAGAGGAATGAGTCATAACATAAAGGCGTTAAATAAAGATTTCTTCTTTTTCCACAAGTGGATATCAGTAATTGCTTCTCACTATTTGAAGAGAGTTCTAGCTGGGTTCAGCCTCAGCTAATCCACTAAAACAGGATTGAATGATCACAATATGCACCTCAAAAAAGTATTTAATTGATTTTAAACATCTTTGAGTCCAGAAGATAGCAAATTCTTTATTTTTATTATGCATTCTTCTAACAAAATTATAGGGCTGGTCAACCACCACTCAAAATGTTCTGGACTCTTCACGAATAGCTGTACTAATGATCATTGATCATTCCTTAACTTGGCACACTGTGGTGCATTGGTCTTTGTCAAGTCCTCATTCTCAGTGTCGAATCTCGGCTAAGATCAGCTTAGTGTTGGCTTTATCTGCAGTAATATTTTTTTCTGAAAGATTTGCCTTCTGTCTGTTCCCCTTATTAGCCAACTGAAATTGTTTTTGAATTAGAAATGCAATAAACAATAAAAGCAGCATCTTATAATATTTACTTCTTGCTGCTCGAATATGTTTCAGTGAAAGCTAGGACATTTAGTACAATTACTGTTCTTACACAGAAGTTATTCTTTCATTTTCTGAAAACCATTGAGATAAAAGGAAGAGAAGGATTAACACTTTCTACAATAAGCCCCTGGTATATGGTGACTTACCAGCATACTGAGTAGTAAGATCAATATGTCAGCCATCATACAGAACAAACAGGGTAGATCAATACATTCAACAGTGCTACTTAACAAATAGTACAGCAGGGTGGAGGTTGTTGGATTCCCCACTGTCAGTTCCAGCGGGTCATGAGACTGCCTCTGGTAACTCCAGTTTATCCTGCAAATTCAAAGCTGGGAGGAAACAGAGGAAAACGATGCTCTGATTACCTGTAATGAATATCTAAAGCCATTGTCAGTGTCCTTAATGCTGCCAATCATTAAAGTGCTGAATGTTTCTACATTAATCTCAAGACCACTGTGAACTATTTCCTGAAAAATAAAGAGACAAATCAACTCTGGTAAGAAATGCAGTAACAAGGCATAATTAGCTGAAACTTTCACGTGCACATATATAATGTAGTCCAGGAATATTTTAACAAAACCCTTAACTCCTCTAAAATTTGCTATTCTAGTCAAAAGTGCCACCATTATGCATTATTATACATCTTGTTGATCCTGATGCACTTTAGAAAATGTTCATCAGATAGCTACATTAGAGGAGACTGTGATCCCCAACTACATGCTGTGTCTGAAGAATGGTTATTTTTCTCTTTTTTTGCAAAATGGCACTGGAACCTGCCAACTCTCTGCTAGGTTTTTACAACACTTGAAAGAAAGCTTTTCACTGTACTTTGGTAATTATTAAATTAATTGAAATCCCTTCCAATGAAGTAGATATCTAAATATATGACACACCAAGTAGAAACTGATGAATGTTCAGCATAAATTCAAAATCACTTCCTGCAATATATTAAACTGAAACTTTTATTTATATTATGCCTTTAACAAAGGCAGCACCTTAAAGTACTTTACAGGTATAAAGAAATAAAATATACTTGAGAAGGATAACAGGAAGGTTGTTTAAAAACCTAATTAAAGGAGTGTATTTTATAGAGAGTCTCAAGGAAAGCCTTAATCTTACTGGTGCCCAAGAAGAGAGTGGTAACCTGCCAAAAATACTACCAACCAGTGGCCCTCACATCCACAATGAGGAAGTGTTTTGAGAGGCCGGTGTTGAAGCATATCAGCTCTTGCCTGAGCAGCAACGTGGATTTATTTCAATTTGTCTACAGCAACAATGGGTCTACAGTAGATGCATCTCTCTGGCTCTACACAAAATCCTGGAACATTTGGACAGCAAATATGTATACATCAGAATGCTCTTTATTGACTATAGTTCAGCATTCAACACCATCATCCCCATAAAACTCATCAGCAAACTCAAACATGTAGGCCTCAAAACCCCACTGTGTAAATGGATCCTGGATTTCTTCTCCTCCAGACCACAATCAGTACAGATTGGTAAGAACATCTTATCCACATCTCTATCAGAACCAGAGAACCACAAGGTTAAATACTTAACCCCCTGTTCTTCTTACTTTACACCCATGTCTATGTGGCTTGGTACAACAACACCTCCATTTACGAATTTGCTGATACCTCCACAGTGGACCGTTTGAAAAGGGGCAATGAGTCAGATACAGGAAGGAGATTGAAAACTTGTACTAACAACAAGCTCTCCAGGTCACCAAAACCAAGGAGGTGATTGTAGACTTTAAGAAAGGAAAACCAGAAGTGTACAATCCAGTGATTATTGGGGGATCAGAGGTGGAGAGGGCAAGCAAATATAAATTCCTGGGAGTCACTTCTCGGAGGATCTTTCCTGAACCCATCATACCAATGTCATTGTGGAGAAAGCACGTCAACACCTTTACATCCTCTGGAGTTTCAGAGGTTCTGCATGTCACTGGAAACCTTGGCAAACCTCTACAGATGTGTAATGAATGTGTGCTGACTGGCTGTATCACAGCTTGGTATGGGACACCAATACCTCGGGGCGAAAAGTCCTGCAAAAGCTAGTGGACACAGACCAGTATGTCACAGGCAAAACTCTCCCCCACCTTTGAAAACATCTATATGCAACGCTGTCAGAGAGCAGTAGCAATTATCAAGGATCCACACTACCCAGAACATGCCCTGTTCTCACTGCTACCTTCAGGAATGTGGTATACGGCTCCTAGAACGCTTCCACCAGCGTTGTCTCCGCTCCATCCTCAACATCCATTGGAGCGCTTTCATCCCTAACGTCGAAGTACTCGAGATGGCAGAGGTCGACAGCATCGAGTCCACGCTGCTGAAGATCCAGCTGCGCTGGATGGGTCACGTCTCCAGAATGGAGGACCATCGCCTTCCCAAGATCGTGTTATATGGCGAGCTCTCCACTGGCCACCGTGACAGAGGTGCACCAAAGAAAAGGTACAAGGACTGCCTAAAGAAATCTCTTGGTGCCTGCCACATTGACCACCGCCAGTGGGCTGATAACGCCTCAAACCGTGCATCTTGGCGCCTCACAGTTTGGCGGGCAGCAACCTCCTTTGAAGAAGACCGCAGAGCCCACCTCACTGACAAAAGGCAAAGGAGGAAAAACCCAACACCCAACCCCAACCAACCAATTTTCCCCTGCAACCGCGTCTGCCTGTCCCGCATCGGACTTGTCAGCCACAAACGAGCCTGCAGCTGACGTGGACTTTTTACCCCCTCCATAAATCTTCGTCCGCGAAGCCAAGCCAAAGAATAGGTGCTAGAGGACTCATACCACTAGGTTGAGGAACAGTTGCTCCCCCTCCACCATCAGACTCCTAAACAACAGACTCAATTAGAGATTAATTTCAGGAGTCTTACTTTGCACATTTATTATTGTCTGTTTTTCACTCTGTATTTGTAAAGTTTGTTTATATTCCTCTCTTGTATGAATATTTCTCAAGTATAGTTTACAGTTACTGATAACTCAGGTCAACAAACTTTTTCAAGACATTTGCTTCCTGAAAAAAATTTGGGTATTATGATAGACGACAAGCTGAACACAAAGATAATTTCAGATATGCTAGATCACCTAGGAAGTTGGATAAATATTACATTTAGTATGTTTAATTACATAATGATGCTGACTCATTGTGATAGTTCAACTGACCTAAAAATGTTTTGCCGCTGATTTTCATTCGTATTCAGCACCTGACGCCTCGAGTCACTGTCCAACGATAGTCGACGAGCATTGGAATCCACGTGCCAAGATACCGCTTTTCCATGGTTGCAATGTCCTGGTGAAACCTTTCACCAGGACATCGCCACTGTTTGCACCAAGATCAGCTTGGAGCTGATTGTAGACTTTAAGAAAGGAAAACCAGAAGTATAAAATTGGCTGGATGTAGTTTGGTGCTCTGTAGTTGCCAAGAAAATTCTCAACAACATATTTAAATGCCTTCCAATGCCAAGACATTTGCGCATAACATTTGGACTAAGTGCTTGGACTGACCAAAACACCTCGCTTTGTGGGCAATATTTGAAGTCTACTAGTATGTTTGATGACACATACTGTCATATTTGATGACAGGAATTCACATATATAGGTAGTATCTAAATAAACAGCACATGATAGGAAAATTTTAAGGTGATTTTTGTGATCAGAAGCCCACAATCAATAAAATACACCCAAAATTGTTCAGGAAGCAAAACCTTTGTTGTCCAGTACAAGTAGAAATTCTGTCTGGTCTGCAGCGAAAAAAAACTCAGTGTTGTATGTGATGTATCCACTCTTTACAATAAATTTAAACTTTGAGGGTTCAATTTCAATGTTGAATGTGTCTGATAACACCAGTTTATCCTAAAAATTCAAAGGAGGTAATGGAGAAGAAAATGATGTGTTCTTGTAATTACTTTCAGTGTGCCTTTATTAAGAATGATTTAATAGGTACTCAAGTCAGGACAGATTTTAAGTGCCAGCATGTTTGGAAGTGCTTACCCGGACCACATCAAAACATGCCCTCAGATCGCTGCAGACAGCATAGCACTTCAGCATGGCATGGTATGCAATCAAGTTCATTCGGATATTCTTGCTCCGCAATTCTTCCCGAAGCTTCGTGGCAAACTGAAGGCCTGTCTCTTTCCATGGTGATTCTGCACAAGCATTGAACAGTGCAGTGTAGGTTGCTACAGAAGGAATCAGTCCTCTTTTCTTCATCTGGGAAAAAAAAATCCTATTTAAAATTTTATAACTAAACCATCCTTGTTAGGATAAAGTGATTGTAATGTGATTAAAAGAGACACAGAGCCAATCGAGGAAGTGGTGTTAAGTCTTATTGCATTAAGATCAAAGAAATTAGGTTTGAGAATATCTTTCAAAATAAATTGCAAAGTTTTGGGCCAGGATGGCTAAAGACACCATCTCAATAGTGACAAGCTTTATTTGATATGTTTCTGGTTATCTCTTCAGATGAACAGCTATTATTTGAAAGGTACCAAAGTCAAACTTCTACATTGATGGGACTTTTAATTTCACAAGGCAAAGATGGAATTTCAGACCCATAAAATAGAAGTATGCGATTCAAATTTCCAAGAATTATTCAATTATGAAGCACAGTGTTAAGAACAATTATTTTTGGATCTTTCCATAAGTTCTCTTTATACAAAGAAAAAAGTGATCAAAATTTTGCTAGTCGATCTTCCAGTCACTGCTACTCACCTCATTATAGAGTTTAAAGGCTTTTTTCAAATAACCTGCTCTTCCACATCCTCCTATCAATACTGTGTAATTGTATTCTTCAGGGATCAGCTGCTCTTCCTTCATCATCCGAGTCTCGAACATGTCCAGGGCCTCTGCTAACTAAAAAGATGCAAGACATTGTTGTGAGGATCATTAAGGCGCTGAAACAGACAAATGATGCATTGATCTAGAAAAGGAATTAAGCAAACAATCTAACAAGTATTCACATGACAATAAAGTATGTTGGTTACAGACAATAACAGTCAAATCCTCTTGACCAGGTTGTGTAATTTTGTGAGCTACACACTACTTTCTACATAAGAGTATAGCATCCTATCAGTAAAGACAATTGGGAGATTCTTTTTTTTAAATTTAATTATAAAGAAATATCACAGAGTTTGTAGTTCCTCTTGTTGGGAAAGTTCACTGAATTAATCAAACAAACACAGGTTTTATCTATTACAACAAGGACTGAGATTTGTTCACATTGCCAAAATCTAATAAGACGATCTCATTTAGATAATAATCCTTTGGAAAATGTTCACAAAAAAAAAAATGAATATACTTCAAACTATACCGGAAAGTTTAGAGCTAGCATGACTTTATGTTCATTTTGTGACATCCCAAATCACATGAGAGCCAATGAAGAACTTGCAAAGCAAAGCCACTGTTAAGAATGTAATCAGTTACACACAGCAAACCCCTACAAACAACAATGTAAATAATGTTCAGATAATTTGTTATGGAAGACGTGTCATTGAAGCAATTCCTAGGCAGACTTATGGATATGATTAGGGTTTTGGGAAAAATCTTCAGACACTAAAAACCTGAAATAAAATAGAAAATGCTAGAAGCACTCAGTAGGTCAAACAGTGTCTGTGGACAGAGACACCAAATTAATGTTTCAGGTCCAAGACCCATCGTCAGATCTTGGTGCAAGATTAACTACTTCTCTTTCTACGTATACTGCTTGGCCAATCGAGTGTTTCCAACATTTTCTGTTTTAATTGGGTTTCAGCTTCATCAAGGCATTCCTGTTGTAAAAGTTACACTCAGGTCAAATCACTATAGTGAAAAAGTCTTACGGATCTGGTTTTATTTGAAGCGTGGTTTCTGCCCAAGTTAAGCCAATTCACCTATCTAGACAAAAGCCAGTTGTGGAACTGTCAGGGAATTCAGGCTTTGATAGCTTGTTTGCATGCTATGGACCAAAAGCTATTTTGTGAAAGAAATGATCTCAACTAACAACTTAACTATTGTCTTACTCTAGAACCTACTCTAGTAAGAATATTTTTGGCATGATACAATTGAAATTACAAATTTAACAAAAGCTTCCTTTTTTTTGTAACATCTCTTGCAGAGTTTGTGATTTACTGGAAATTTTCTGTTCTTTGAGGATAATAACAAGCTCAGTAGATAGAAGGGAGCAGGTGGTTGATTTTTATCTGGATTTTCAGAAGGCTGCATAAAAGACGCAAGATAAGGAGGCAAGGAATTGGGGATGAATGTATTAGCATGGATAGAGAATTGGTTAACCAAAAGAATGCAGAGAAATTGATTGCAGCATGCTAACGGGCAGAAGGATCTGAGAGTGCTTGTGCATGAACCACAAAAGACGGGTTTGCAGTTGCACCAGGCTACCAAGATGGCAAATGGAATGGTGGCCTTTATTGCTAGAGGGATTGAATTTAGGAACAGAGAGGTTATGTTGCAACTTTTGGTAGTGGTGAGACGACATCTGGAGTACTGCATACATCCTCAAGGAAGGATGTACTGGCTTTGGAGGCGGTGTAGAGGAGGTTCACCAGGTTGATTCCAGGTATGAAGGGGTTGGATGATGAGGAGAAATTGAGTTGTCTGGGACTGTACACACTGAAATTGAGAAGAATGAGAGGGGATCTTATAGAAACATAAGATAGAGGTAGGCAAGTTGTTTCCATGGGTAGGGGAGACCAGAACTAGGGGACATAGCCTCAAGATTCAGAATAGTAAATTTAGGAGAGACGAGGAGGAACTGCATTTCCCAGAGGGTGGTGAATCTGTGGAATTCACTGCCCATTGAAACAATGGAGGCAATCTCAGTCAATATATAAGAGAAGATTGGATAGATTTCTACATAGTAAGGGAATTAAAGGATACATGGAAAAGGTAGGTAGGTGGAAATGAGCCTATCCCTTTAATGAGATACTGGGTCCTTGTTAATGAAGTATGCACTTCTTTCACAGCTCATTTCTAAAATAATCTTTGCCCTCCTGAAGGTCTTAAGGGAGGGAAGAGGGTGGTTGAATTTAACATGGCACATCTGCAGTCAATTGTGCAGAAATAAAGGAAAAGAAAAACCATTTGCATTATTAAGCACATACTGCTCTGCATTCATTGGCCTGGAGTTTGCTTGTAACAATTAGCTGACCCTACCGCTTTTGCAACACCATTACCCTTAGTAAAATCAGGAAATACGTGTCACCAAATTCCAGACCTTATCTTCCTTGATGAGTTTTTTACACTGTAGGAAGTACCAGTAGGTAGTATTCCTTCGACCCATCTTCCACCTCACTTTTGGACTTTCAACTTCCATGTCTTGATCCTCAGTATCACTGTATCCTGAATCCTGCATCTGTGAACTACTTTTACGGAAAACCCTCCGGGCAGAGTAGAATTTTCCTTGTGCTCCAAATCCTTCCAAATCAGCTTCATCCCCTGGCAAAGCATGGGATACTTTCTGCTTCGGTGTGCCTTGGTCCTGCAAGGCATTTATATTATTGATCTGAGAATTGTTGACTATAATAGATAAACTTGTCCATTCATATGGAGGAGACAGCAGGATCCTTGGATGTGTCACACTTTTAGGAGGCGTGATTCCCACAGGACTGATCTTCAAAAGAACATTCAGGTGTCTGAACTGGGTGTAGTCTGTTGAATTCAGAACAGAATGACATTGCAAGGGAATATTCCGAAGGTGCAAAAATCTACTCCAAGTCATGTTTTTTGCAAGCTCCTCCTGCTTCACATGGGATTTTCCAGAAAGGAAATCTCTATTAAGGGTCAAATGAGAACAAAATATAAATACAAATCCACAAGACAAATAAAATATGCAATGAGAGTTGCTCAGAGAGGCAATTAGTCACTTTTATTTTTAAACATTCAAAGTTTGAGTAATAATAATCACCAAGCAGCACAAAACATAAGAGTGAAACATCATCCATTTTACTTTATCCCTTGATTACCACTTGCCTTGTTCCTTTAGTGTTCCTATCTTAACATCTGTACTTGCTTAACCTTTTGGACTCCAGGTCAATTTTCAGTGACTACCAACAAGCTAATGTACTCTGTGTCCCTGTTTTCTGGGACTGGTTTTATACTCAACCACCAGCTGGTTCACACTGTAGTTTACCCATGGACCCAGTCTAGAGTATATACTGTAATATGAAAGGTTAAAAATGGCCAGAATGCAAAGGGTTAAAATGTGTGCCATTCTTTCAGCTCTGAAGTGATTATCTGAAATTCAAATTTAGTTTTTTTTCCCTCTCCAGGTGTGCTGTTCATTTCCACCATACTAAATATCCATTTCAGCTTTCCAGCAAATTTCATTTGCTATTTTTTGTTCTAACTGACCAATTTGCATTATTTTGCAGTCCAAGACTTTTCTGTCAATCATGCGACTAATTTTTGTACCAATTACAAACTTCTTTCTTGTGCCCACTAAATTGAGATTTAAATCACTGATCTTACTTATTCATGGCAAGTAACTGAATACTGAGGTGAGTGGAATCCTGTTCGGACAGACATCTAGTCATAAAGACAAGCCTCTGCTTCCTGTAAGTGAGTCCATTTGTAGTTTAATTTGTTCCCCATTTGGATGGGCACACGGATCCCAAAAGTGTTTTGTTTAAACAGGCCCGCCATGGAGATCTGATCAAAAGCCTTATCAAAATCCAGGTAGACTTCATCAAATATACTGCCTGAGGCAACCTACCCTCACCCGAGAGAATTAATTAACAAGAACATCCTTTCTGTAAGAAATCCACTCTGACCAATTAACTGCTTTCTAAAAAGGTATGCAAAATTAATGCAAATAATTTGCCCACTACCACAACAAACCAGCCTTTAATTTCTTGGTCCGTCCCTTTTTCCTTGATCATCAACCTCAATTTTGCAAGTTTCAATCGTTTGAGTTTAAAACATTAATTCAACCTCAAGGACCAACTAACCCAAGTTAAAAACAGAACTACTGCAAAAACTCAGCCTTTCAACCTGTATGGAAAATGTTTTGGGTCAGTTGAAGATGTTTAACATTATACATTATTTGGTTGCCCCTACACAATTGTCAGACATTTGTACCAGAGGCATTGACTTCAGCTCTGGGCCTCTCCCTTCGGAACCACGTTGCTCGTACAGCATCTACTGCGCGCACTTCCAATAGCTGCAGAGAAACCCGTGTCTACCTTACCTACAACACAGAACAAACGATCATCATTGCACCAACAGTTATCTCAAGAAACAGGAATTATAAAATTCCCAACACCTCGTTCCAGCAACTGGACAAGTAGCAAACTTGCCTTCACCGCGTGCACTTCCGGCGCGACTAGATTCCGCCCATAACGTCCACGATTGGTTCGCTTTCTTAGAATCGAGCTGTGATTGGTCCGTCCTTCTGTCTTTGTCAACAGGAGCCCTGGGTCGATTGACAAGAGCTTAAAGAAAATCTGTGAATGCATTTTCCCCAGCACAGTGGGCTATACTTTGTGAAGTGTCTGAAGAGATTCCATTCTTGCAAACTTCTACTGGTGTACCGTGGAGAGGATTCTGGCTGGTTGCATCGCTGCCTGATATGGAGGAGCCAACTCTCAGGACAAGAATAAACTCCAGAGAACTCAGCCTGCAACATCAGAGCACCAGACTTCACTCCATCGAGGTCATCTACATGAGGTGGTGTCTTAAAAAAGCAGCCTCTATCCTCAAAAGACCCCCTCCACCCACGCCATGCCCGCTTCACTCTGCTACCATGGGGAAAAAGGTTCAGGAGCCTAAAGACGAGCCCTCAGCGGCACAAGGACAGCTTCTTCCCCACTGTCATTAGATTCCTGAATAATCAATGAACCAAAGACACTGCCTTACTTTTTGTGCACTATTATTTTAATTTTTTTGATAGAAAAATGATTGCTAATATGAATGCTTGCTCTATGCCGCAAAACACCGAATTTCATGACTTGTTCATGACAATAAATCCTGATTCTGTCAGAGCATCAAGCTGAAAAGTTGTCTATTTCTGCCTCTACAAATCTGTCTGATCTGCATTAGAAACTTCAGCATTTTTTACAGAATTTATAATATCTTGTTTTTCTTTTACTGTAATGCAGTTTGTTATTAAATGTTATATTCTTCTTTTTTTTTCTTTGGCTTGGCTTCGCGGACGAAGATTTATGGAGGGGGTAAAAGTCCACGTCAGCTGCAGGCTCGTTTGTGGCTGACAAGTCCAATGCGGGACAGGCAGACACGGTTGCAGCAGCTGCAGGGGAAAAATGGTTGGTTGGGGTTGGGTGTTGGGTTTTTCCTCCTTTGCCTTTTGTCAGTGAGGTGGGCTCTGCAGTCTTCTTCAAAGGAGGTTGCTGCCCGCCAAACTGTGAGGCGCCAAGATGCACGGTTTGAGGCGAGATCAGCCCACTGGCGGGGGTCAATGTGGCAGGCACCAAGAGATTTCTTTAGGCAGTCCTTGTACCTTTTCTTTGGTGCACCTCTGTCACGGTGGCCAGTGGAGAGCTCGCCATATAACACGATCTTGGGAAGGCAATGGTCCTCCATTCTGGAGACGTGACCCACCCAGCACAGCTGGATCTTCAGCAGCGTGGACTCGATGCTGTCGACCTCTGCCATCTCGAGTACTTCGACGTTAGGGATGAAAGCGCTCCAATGGATGTTGAGGATGGAGCGGAGACAATGCTGGTGGAAGCGTTCTAGGAGCCGTAGGTGATGCCGGTAGAGGACCCATGATTCGGAGCCGAACAGGAGTGTGGGTATGACAACGGCTCTGTATACGCTTATCTTTGTGAGATTTTTCAGTTGGTTGTTTTTCCAGACTCTTTTGTGTAGTCTTCCAAAGGCGCTATTTGCCTTGGCGAGTCTGTTGTCTATCTCATTGTCGATCCTTGCATCTGATGAAATGGTGCAGCCGAGATAGGTAAACTGGTTGACCGTTTTGAGTTTTGTGTGCCCGATGGAGATGTTATATTAGTCTTGTGTTAACGGCATCTTTAAAGATGTTGTTCCTCTTCAATCTGAACTTTTTACCAATGATTATTAAATGAATACCTTAAGAGACATTAAGAGCTGGTAAAATACGTGGCTTGTTCATTGACAATTATTCTGTGCCAATGGACTTCCTTTATACAATTACAATTATTATAATTACTATCAAGATTATTCCACTTCAATTATTTATTCAAAGTACTACAAAAATTCAGTTTACCAGAGAAATATATTAAAGCATTATATAAGGGGCCATTGGCGAAAGTGACAGTAAATGGATATATATCAAAACAATTTAACTTAAACAGATCAACAAGGCAGGGATGCCCACTATCTCCCTTATTGTTCGCATTAGCCATAGAACCACTAGCAGAACTGATAAGAACAGAAAATAAAAGGGATAAAAATAAAAGACAAGGAATATAAAATCAGTCTATTTGCAGATGACGTTATAATATACTTAGCAGAACCAGAAATATCAATAAAAGAATTACATAGTAAATTGAAGGAATATGGAGAAGTGTCGGGGTACAAGATTAACGCAAATAAAAGTGAAGCAATGCCAATGAATAATGCGGATTTCTCAAAATTTAAGAAAGAATCACCATTCAGATGGCAAATGCAAGCAATGCGATACCTAGGTATACAAATAAATAAAAACCTTGGCCATCTATATAAACTCAATTATTATCCACTAATGAAAAAATTACAAGACGACTTAGAGCATTGGAAAGACTTACCACTAACACTGATAGGAAGAATAAACTGTATTAAAATGAACATTTTCCCAAGGATACAATAACTATTTCAGACATTACCAATACGCTTAACAGAGAAATTCTTCAAGGAGTTAAAGAAAATAATAAGGAAATTTTTATGGAAAGGGGGGAAACCGAGGATAGCACTAGATAAATTAACAGAATGGTATAAACAAGGAGGCTTACAACTACCAAACTTTAAAAATTATTATAGAGCCACACAATTAAGATACTTATCAGATTTTTATCAAACAAGGGAAAAGCCAGATTGGACTAGATTAGAACTAGATAAAATAGGGGAGAAGATACCTGAACATGTATAAATGGGATGAAAAATTGGTACAACGTAGGAATTCTCCAGTATTGCATCATCTGGAAGAAGATTCATGTAGAAAGGAATAAAACAAATTACCAACTACCAAAACTAATACTGACGCAAAATCAGCTAATCCCTTTTACAATAGATAACCTTTCCTTTAGAGAATGGGAGAAAAAAGGGATCAAAAGAATAGAGAATTGTTTTTCGGGAAATAAATTATTATCCTTTGAACAAATGAAGGATAAATATAATATAACTCACGATACAATGTTGGCATACTACCAACTGAAATCCTACTTGAAGGACAAATTGGGAAACAGTCTGAGGTTACCAGAAGGAAGTAATTTTGAATATGTGATTACAGACACAATGATAATCAAAAAATTTGTAACAAACATGTATATTAAACTACAAGAAAAGGAGAATGAGGAAACAAATGGTAAAACTAAACAAAAATGGGAACAAGATCTAAACATAAAGATAAAGAATGAAACATGGGAGAAGTTATGCTCCGGAACTATGAGAAATACAATAAACACGAGGTTAAGTATGATACAATATAAATGGATACACAGGCTATACATTACACCTCAAAAGTTAAATTAATGGGACCCAACAGTATCAGACAGATGTTTTCGCTGTAAAAAGGAAATGGGAACAACAATTCATGCAATTTGGACATGTGAGAAAGTGAAAAAATTTTGGGAAGATCTAAACCAGATATCAAATAAAATCACAAAAAGCAATATACCAAAAAACCCAGAGATCTTCCTCCTAAGTAATATAAAAAACAAAGAATTTGGACTCGATTTGGATGGAGCATAAAAAAGATTTGTTATGATAGCCCTAGCTGTAGCAAAAAAATGTATTATGTCAACCTGGAAATTAGAAGATAACTTGAGAATACAACAATGGTATATAGAAATGAATAAATGTATTCCATTAGAAAAAATAACATATAATTTAAGAAATAACATTACAATATTTGAACAAATATGGGAGCCATACAAGAAACACAATAGAGAAAACCTACCATGGACATCTACCACCTAAAATGACAGAAGGAGAAGATAATGAAAAGAACTGACTCAGTGGAATTTCTTGTTTATTTTTATTGAGTGACAACATTGTTTGACGGGTTTAATGTATCTTATATTCTGAACTTTAAATAAATGGGAGAGGAGGTGAGGGAGGGAGGGAGGGGAGGAGGGAAGAAAACGACACTGTATATATTTAAGAAGGAAAATGTATGTATCTTGATCAATATGGTTTATAGTGTGAAAAATAAAAAAATAAATAATAAAAAAAAAGATTATTCCACTTCCCACTTTCTGAAAGGATTGATTCATCTATTCAATTTTTTGCAGGTTTAACATATTTTTAAAAATCTGTCTCTGACTTTCACAAAGGAAAATAATGACACGACGAAGGTATTGTTTCAGTAGATCCTTGTGTTGTTTCTTCCACAATCTCCTCTGGATCAACTGCCAGAATAACCCCATAATTAACTTATTCTTTCATTTGAAATGTACAAAAGCTGCAGATGCTGGAACTTTGAGAAGATAAAGACAAAGACTTGCTGTTTTATTGAATTAATCTTTTTTTCAGGGTAGCTGTTGCTGGTACTCTTTTTATTTATCTCCTGCCAGATTAGTTTAAACATTGGCAAACAACACCAGCAAACCTCTCAGTAACGGTGGTGTTCATTCTAGTTTAGTTGCTCTTTGGAGTATTTTATGTGTGGTTGCATTTTAGAAGTGTTATGAGAATAAGATTAAAGTAGGCACAATAAAAGAAATGAATTAAAGGACATAGAGCAAAAGGGTATATTAAAAAAGTATCCCAAAAAAAATGCCAAGATATATAAAAACTGTCATGGTGGTGGATTTTTTTCTTCCAGAAATAAAATGGGGTTGATCTCCTCCATATCAAGACTGGATACAGATTGGGAGATCACTTTCTCCCTTCCTCCAGTTCCCTTCCTTCACTTATCACAGAGCTATTGCTTCACTCAATCACTTCTATCTCTTCTTCACCCTCCTATCTATCTAGCTCTTAGCTTGTGTTGCTCCCCCTTTCCTTTTGACCCACTTCATTTTATTTTCTAGATCTCTTGAAGAGCTCAACATTGACTGTCTTTTGCTTTCTATGGATGCTGAGTTTCCTTCTGAGTTTTTCCTGAATTTTTGTGTATAGCTGTTCTGTCTTGTTCCCTAATATGACATTCAGTATTCCACTCTCCCTAGTTGGTACCTCAGTTTTATTGATTAAGAAATCTCTGCTGAGCACTTTTGACAAACTCCAAGCCATCCAGCCCTTTTACAGTATGGAATCCTGAGTCAATGTGTGGAAAGTTAAAATCTACTATCACAACTTTGTTTTCTGCAGCTGTCTGCTATCTCTCTACAAATTTGTTCCTCCAATTTGGCTGACTATTGAGCGGTCTATAATACAACCCCATTAATGTGGTCATATCTTTCCCATTTCTCAGCTCCACTTACATAACCTCAGTAACAAGCCCTCCTGTCTGTTCTGTATGAGAACAGTTGTGATAATTTCCCTGATGAGCAATGCCATTCCTTCCATTCTCATCCCTCCTGTTCTATCACATCTGAAACAATGGAAGCCCAAAACATTGAGCTGCCAGTCCTGCCCCTCCTGTATTCAAATTTCACTAATGGCCAGTGTCATAATCCCATGTGCCAATCCATGCTCTGAACCCAACTGCCTTTCCTACAACACTCTTTTCATTGAATTAGATGCACCTGAGAACATTTCTACCATGCACAACCCTTTGATTTCTGAATTTTCATTCAGTCTTCCCATCTTCTTCCTTCTCCACTCCTCTATCTCCTCTGGGACTTTGGTTCCCACTCCACTGCAAACCTAATTTAACCTCCCCCCCCCCCCACCAGAGCAGCACTAGTAAATCTTCCTGCCAAAGGATATTAGTCTCCCGTCCAGTTCAGATGCAAACCATCCCATTGAGATTTAAGGGATATGGGGGGAAAAGGCAGGTAGGTGGAGATGAGCCTATTGTCAGATCAGCCGTGAGCTCACTGAATGGCGGAGCGGGCTCGACAGGCAGGATGGCCCACTCCTGCTCCTATTTCTTATGAAGTCCAAACCATCACAGTTTTCCCTGTAGTTTCACATAATTTATCCAAGTCCTTTAGGTCAAACTGAGGTCCTGGAAAACTATTCTGCTCCCAAGATACACCTGTTGTCTTGAAGCAGCCATCTGCATCCCCGCCCAAACCACGTCCTACCCTGTACTTCCTAAACTTGCTTAACATAAGAGCCGCATACCATAAACTTCATATGTTTGAGAGCCATAGCAATCATGCAATCGCAAGCCACATCCACTAACACTATTCAGGTGGCAATAATACCCGAATGTAAAGCCACCTAAAATAACCAAATGTGGCTGTCGGGAGACCACCTGAAAGCAGAGAACCCGCCCCCGAGGTGTACTGACTCAACCCACCTCAGGAAGGAATATTATCCGCTTCCCCCTAGGCACCTGAAAGCGGCACATTACATGTCAAAGAGCCGCGGTTTGGCCACCCCTGCTATAGATGCTGCGAGGCCTGCTGGGTTTGGTTAGAGCATTGCTCTTGTAAAATAGGGGTCGTGAGTTCATTCCTCGCTGGGGTCTCATTTCTGTGAGGGGCGCTGGACAAAGTGGCGACTCTCTGTTTCCCTTACAGTAGACAAAGTGAAAGAATTTCATGTACGTTACATTCTAAATGGAGTATTACGTGACAATAATGGAAACTTTACCTTCTAAACGGTGGACAAGTGGCCGACAGAGGGATGTTTGTCCTCCTGAACGCGAGGGGGCGCTGCAGCCGAAGTCGCGGCGCCTTTTGTCCAGGCGTCCGCTCTTTGTCGCCGTGCGGAGGTGAAAGGTGGCCTGAATCATTCTCCGGCTTGGCGCTGAGGTTGAATCTCGGTCCGACAGGGGAGCGGCGCAAGATGCAGGAGCTCATTTCCAATGTGGAGCACATCAGATTCGAGCTGGAGATGGCGGTGGAGCAGCAACTGGGCGCGCAGCCGTTGCCCTTCCCGGGCATGGACAGTGAGTAGCCCCTCACAGGCGTGCGGATGGAGCCGGGCCTGGAGACCGTGCCAACCCCGACCCATCGCTCCCCGACCCCCCATCCACTCTGTCGCGACTACCGTCCCTACCTCCTGCCACGGTCTCCTCAGCCAACGCTGGTTGGCAAAAATGTCGCAGGGTAATAGTGGGCCGAACGGCCTGTTTCCATGCTGTGTGACTTTAACTCTAAATTGCGACTTCGTGGGGGTTCCCCCCCCCCCCCCCCCCTCACCGGCGAGGTAGATGATCCGCACTTTTCCACATTCTCCTGGCCTTATCTTTGCCCATTCACTTGGTCTGTTCGCTGTACAGACACTACAACTCGCATCTCATTGCCAAGTAGGAATATTGGTTCCTTCATCCAGATCATTGATGTGGATTGTGATAGAGTGCCCTGCATAATGTTTGGGACAGACACTTTTATTTGACCCTGTGCTGCAATTTTAAATTTGCTGTCAAATAATTCACGTGAGATTAAAATGCACCTTCCAGATTTTGAGGTTATTTGTATACATTTTGGTGTGACCATGTAGAAATTACAGCACTTTTATATATAGTCCCCTCATTTTCAGGACACCATAATGTTTGGGACACAGCAATGGCATGTATATTAAAGAAGTCATGTTTAGTACTTTGTGGTGTACGATGACTGCTTAAAGTCTGATTTGTAGACTTCACTGGGTATTGAATATACTCTCTGGTGATGTTCTGCTTGACCTCCACTGCACTTCAGCTCCTGCTTATTTTGGGGGCTTGTCTCCTTTAGTTTTCTCTTTAGCTTGTGGAAGGCATGCTCAGTGAAGGTAAGTGCACCAGTCCCTGTGGCAGCCATACATATCCAGTCCATAGCACCCCTACCAGTATGTTTCACAGATGCATCTTGGGCACTTCATTTATGCCTCAACACTTGCTGTCATTCTATGACAGGCTAATCTTGGTCTCATCAGTCTGCAAGACCTTTTTATCCAGAATTCTGCAGCCTCTTGGCAACTAATCTGGCTATCCTGTTTCTGTGGCTAACTAGTCGTTTGCATCTTGCAGAGTAGCCTCTATATTTCTATTTGTGAAATCTTCTGCAGACAGTAGTCCACACCTGTCTCTTGACAAGTGTTTCTGATCTGACAGGTGTTTTGGGATTTTTTTTTCCATTGAAATGAATTCTTCTGTAATTAGCAGCGGAGGTCTTCCTTGGCCTACCAGTCCCTTTGCAATTAATGAGCTCACCAGTACACTCTTTCTTCTTAACGATGTTTCAAACAGTTGATTTTGGTCATCCTAAGGTTTGGACAATGTCTCTTACTTTTATTCTTCCTCAGAATGGCTTCTTTGACTTTCATTGGTACAATTCTGGTCCTCCTATTGAAAAATGGCAACTACAGACTCCAAAGGTGAACAAATGCTTAGAAGCAAGCCTAACTCTCCTATGCCTGCACTAATGAAGCAATTAAACATACCTGAGAAATCACAAACACCTGTGAACCCAAATGTCCTAACTATTATGATGCCCTGAAATGGTGGGGGGGGGGAAACTATGAATAAAATGTCCTGTAATTTCTAGATGGTCAAACCAAATGTGTACAAATAACCTTGAATAAAATCTGGAATTGTGCACTTTAATCACACATGAATTGTTTGATTACAATTTAAAACTGTGGTGCATGAGAGCAAATAAAGTCTTTGTCCCATACATTATGGAGGGCACTGTCTGTAGAAGTTTGGCAATGATCCTATTGCACCCAAATAATCAGCCTCTGAACTTGAAAATGAACAGTTTATCTTATGATTTTTCTGTCCATGCCAATATATTATTCCCAATCTTATGTACTTTTATTGTGTAATAACCTCCTGTGTGAACCATAAGCATGGCCTTCTCAAAGTCCACATTCAGATACAGTTGCTCACTGAATAACTGGAAATAAGTCAGATTACTGAATGGAGATTGAGAATCTGATTGGTTGATGCAACAATCTTCCTCAACAGCATCAAGACCAGGGAGTTTATTGTTTTTAGGAAAGAGGCATTAAGGGCTTGAAGGTGGAGCGATTTAGAACCTTCTGTGAGTCCATAATTTCAGAAGACCTCTCTCGGAACCAGCACATCAAGGCTACCATGAAGAAGACACATCAATCTCTACTTTCTCAGGAGTCTGAGGAGATTTGCCATGTTAAATATTTGATCAAACTTCTACAGGTACACTGTGGAAAGTATATTGGTTGCATCACAGCCTGGTTTGCAAAATCAACTGCCCAGGAACAGCTAGGTACATGAGGCTTCCCATCCATTGAATGCATAATCATGAGATGCTGTCTGAAGAATGCAGTCAATATGAAGGACCTCCATCATTGGTCACAGCCTTTTCTCATCGCTCTCTTTGGATCGAGGTACTGAATTCTGAAGACCAGTACCTATAGGTTCAAGAACAGTTTACAACATCTAGCAACCTTTGTAACACGAATCAGGGACTGATCTGACACTGCAAAAGGGATTGTTTACACTATTGGTGTCACTTTTTTTGCATGAGGATAACTAAATATTTATCTTTTTGTTTACTGGCCCTTTTTAATTCAATTAAGTGTTAATATTATAGTACAATATATATGGCAATAAACATTATCATTTACACCATAAGATATAGGAGCAAAAGTAGATCACTTGGCCTTTCGTGTCTTTACCGTCATTCTATCATGAGCTGATCCATCCTCCCACTCAGCCCCATTCCTTGCATTCTCCCCATTACTTTTGATACCCTGACTATTCAGATACCTATCAATCTCTGCCTTAAATGCACCTAGTGATCTGGCCTCCACAGCCATCTATGCAGCAAATTCATTAGGTTAACCACTCTCTGGATGAGAAATTCCTCCGCATCTCTGTTTTCAATGGGTGCCCTCCTAGACTCCCCTACCATGGGAAACAACTTTGACACATCTACAATGCCAGTACATTGCTTCTTAAATAAGGAGCTCAAATCTGTACCCTGTACAAGAAGTGAGGACTCACCAATGCCTTAGAAAGCCTCAACATCACATGCCTGCTCTTGTATCCTATTCCTCTAGATATGGATGCCAATATTGCATTCACCTTCACCACTGATTCAACATAGAGGTTAAACTTTGGGGCAAGAACTCCCAAGTCCCTTTGCAATTTTGAATGTTCTTTCAAAGTTGATATTTTCCTTCCTAGTAGCCTTCGTATGTTTGTCTGTAGGTGAGTTATGTCTAGCTATAGGTCTGAGTGTTGTGCACTGAGGACTAGAAAATGCCGTTTTGTCGAGTTGTACTTGTAGAATCAGGTGACAATATACTTGACTTCTGTATGCTTTTAAAAAGCTTCCCACTCCTCTCTCTTCCGACTAATTTGCTTCATTGTATGCTCTTTTGGCTTTGACTTCTCTTGTCAGCCACATTTGTAATTTTTCCTTTTTATCTTTTTTGGAATATACCTGTCTTGTAATTATTTCTTGCAGAAATTCCAGCCTTTGTTGCTTTGCTGTCCTCCCTGCTAATTTGCCTTTCCAGTTAAGTTCCTCTCCTATACCTCTGTGGCCCACTTTATTACACTGGTACACTGACAGCTCTGATTTTAATTTCTCCCTCTCAAATTGCAGGGCTAATTCTATCATATTATGATCACTAAGTGTTCTCTTAACTTCAGCTCCTTTTATCAACTCTGGTTCATTACACAATACCAATCCAGAATTACCATTTCCTTGATTGGCTTTACCACAGGGTGTTCTAAGAAGCCATCTCATAGGCATACTACAAATTCTCTCCAGTGATCCAGTTAAAATTTCCCCATGACTACCATAACAGTGGCCTTCTGACATAACTTTTCTATTTGCTGTTGTAATTTTTTTGTCCATATCCCTGCAATTGTTTGGAGGTCTAGATCTTCTGATCCTATGTCCTTTCTAATGATTTAATGTTATTCCTTAGATTAAAGTCACATAATCCCCTCTGCTTACCTGCCTATCCTTTCAATATACTGTGTATCCTTGGAAATAGAGCTCCTAATAACATCCATTCTTTAGCCACGACTCTGTGATGGCCATAAAATCATACCTGCCTATCTGTAGCTCTACTATAGGGTAATCCAGTTTATTTCTTGTGTTGCATGCATTTAAATTCAAAACCTTTAGTCCTGTATTTGTTACTTTTTTGACTCTGTCCTTGTTGCATTTAATCTTAACCCCCATGGCTGCAATTTTGTCCCATGTGCCTGTCCTTCCACACAAACTCCCTACCAGACTTGTGCGCCAACTCCCTCTTCCTCTGCGTTTTTGCTATGCGAGATTACAAAGTCTAGATTTGTCATGGTTGATTATTCCTTTGTAAATTAACTTGCATCTCTTTGTCTAAAGTAATCTGCTTCCACACTTTTAATCAAGGATTTTTATTTAAAAGAAATGTCAGGGCATTTACTCAATATTATTCAGTTTCTCTCTCCTTTATAGGTGTTAACATTTGCTGTTTCTAATTTATAATAAAATCATTTCAGAATTTGGTATTTTGTAAAGCCACTTAGCGTGTCCACTATCTTTACAGCTTCTCTTTCAAAGCCTTTAGGTGGGGAGCTATCTACTTTTAATTCCACTTATCTCTCTATTTACATTTATTTTATGAATTCTCCCTTCTTTCATCTCGTCCTCTTCAGACTTGTTTCTCTCCACTATTTCAGGGAATTATTCTGTTGTTTTCAGTTAAAATTGACAAAGTATTTTTAATTTTTTTGTATTTTCTACATCTAATTCTGTTGTCTCAGTATTTAGCTAATGTTTTCCTTGTTTACAATTTGTAGATACTTTTGCAGTCTTTTGTTTCCTCCAAGATTACATTCTTATTTTAATTTTATTGATTACTTATTTTTAAAGATCGTTTTCTGGATTCTGAAAAATCTGTCATCTCTGGGGCTACTTTTTAATGACTTTCATGTCTTTTCCATTACAATCTCTATACCCATGCTGGAACACTAGTTGGATTTTTGTGCCTTAAAGGAATATTGTCATGAGAAGTTCTTTAAAGGTTGGCCATTTCTTGTTCATTCTTGTAGACAACTCCTTACTATTTTAATGATAATATTTCCTATAACTGAATGACCAGAATTGCACACAATACTGTGGGGTTTCACCAACATCTTGCAGATAGGACACAATGTCCCTGCTCCTATACTCAATGCCCTGATCAATGTGGGAAAGGTACCTCTTCCGCCATTTTCATTGAACTGTGTACCCCTGCTGTCAAGTCTGTCTCCTGTATATTGAAGTCTGATCTTGGGCCACCTAAGAAGCTCTGTGTTCATATAATGCTGATTATTTTAAGAAAAAAGGTGTTCTAATTTATCCACTTCAACTTCTTGTTGGCTTAATAATTCTCTGACTTGCCATGTTCGTTCACCGCTTGGCCTCCAAATTAATTTTGGTGGCAATTGTCGATTTGAATAGCTTGTGCATTTTGTGCTAATGATTCCTCGAAAGCAGATTGTCCAAAACCATTCTTTTTAAACTCATGGAATGTAAACACATTTTAGACAATTGTTTAAGAAGGTATAATATCTCCATCAGTGCCACAAGGATTTTGAAAGCCATTGAGCATGCTTTTAAACTATGTCCTGTTCTTTCTCAGAGTCTGGTGCAGCAGTATGCGAATTCTTTCTGAGGGCAACATGTGGGAAAGGTAAGTGTTCTATTTAAGCAACTATCGATCACTTTCTCTATTTAAGCAACTATCGAACACTTTCTCAAATTACTCCGATTCATTCATTGAACTTGTATCTAAATATAATTTACCACAAACTATCTTTGGAGGAAGCAGAATTGGTTTCCAGCTGAACTCCCCTTGGTCCTCCCTCTCCGCCCATTTGTGTCTGTTTTGCTCCGACATGGCAGAGAGAGGTCTGAATTAAGCTATCTTCCTGGAGAAGAAAGCTTCGGCAATGTTTGCACCCATCCGTATCAGCCCCTGACTTGGTGTTGATGGTGTGTAACTGGTTCTTGTTTGAGGGATAAGACGAGAAGACTAATGGAAGCTAGAAACTCGTTCTCTTCATGATAATGGTGTCCTTTGCTGACGATGATGGGCATTATGGTGGGGAAACGAGCAAGCGCACGATCAGCAACCTGGGCTGGGTCAAGAAAACCCAAGGTGCTGAATATCTGAAATAAAAACAGAAAATGCTGGAAAGATTCAGCAGATCAGACAAAATCTGTGGGAAGGGAAAATAATTTTTTTTAGGATAAAGGACCTTGTTCCTATCCCAGTAAACTTTTAGTTTGGAGCTCTCACTCTGCCTGTGGCATGGTGCATAGCCTTCAGAGGAAAGTACAGTAAATATCTGGTAGATGCCGGGTAAGTGTATTTTCCGGTTGCTTGACCTACTCTTACAATGCCTAATACCTGCATTAAAAATAAACAGTTTAAAAGACAAAATGCTTGTACTTGCACTGAACAAACTTCACTTGCATGGATATATAAACTTTAAAGCATTTTACTTTATTTTCAGTCACATTCTTTGAAAATACTTAACTGTCACTGCATCTGCAGGTTCCTTCCCCTCCATGGTGCCGCCCAAAAGACGAACAATAACATTATAGGTAATTAACCCCCACCCCACGTTTACAGAAAAAAAGCCTCCGATCCGGTGCAACTTTTACCAATCAAGAGTAAGGAGACACTTATAAGAGTCATCTCATCTTTCTTCTGCATCAACCAGCTCCTGATCCTGGGTAATGCCACTGCTTTTCACATAACTTTATTCAAACAGCTCAAAAAGCACAACCAAGGCATTCTACAGGCTGAATATTTGCTCCCATCTTCCCCACAGCTTTGTTTTTACTTCAGAGAACATTACAATTTTAAACGTGTATTTTTCCCTATTATTTTAAATTTTTTAATTGATTTTCCTTTTTCACAGGTTTCTTGAATTCCGGATACTATATATTAAACTATACATGATACCTTTCTTCAAGATTTCCGAGTCACTACCTTTGCATTCCCTATGTGATGTGCTGTTTGCAGTCCTCTTCCCTCTCAACCCTACCTCACAGCCATCAAGCAGCAACTCATGACCAGAAATTGTTCTGGTGATTAAACTTGGTTTTCTTTTTTTTGTGCAGGTGGAATGTGCCCATTTCGCCACATCAGTGGTGAGAAGACAGTAGTATGCAAACACTGGCTGCGGGGGCTTTGCAAGAAAGGAGATCAGTGTGAATTTTTACACGAGTATGACATGACAAAGATGCCTGAGTGCTATTTCTATTCCAAGTTTGGTGAGCTGAGTTTTTTTCTGTTTGCAGTTTCCAAACTAGCAGGAGGTGGGAAGAGGATGAGCATTACAAGTTGTGTTATAATATCTTTCTGACATATAATTAAAATTGCAGTGATTCACAATTCTTAGGTGTAGAAGAGCTGTAACAATGTTACTTTCAATCATCTGGAAATATTTATAAATATTTAAGAATTACTTCCACTACAATCTTTTTGCTCTGGGCATTTTACTGAGAGCTGGAAATACATGATGGGTAAGTCCTGAGTTTGTTGGAGCTTCTGCCACTCCACTCTGGTTTCTGAAACATCCATTGTTCCAAAAGATGATCCCATATTCTTGTGGCACAGATGCCCTTGCCTGAGCTGAGTTGGGGTTTTGGATATGTGCTTGCATTGACCTTGTGTTTGATTCCTTCAGCATTCTTCCAGAAGGTTACCTCTGATTATGGATACAGAGCAGATTTCTTTGCATGAGAGTTAATAGAGAGCCATCAGAGTAATCCGTGGAGTTTAACCATTCAAAAAAGAAATAGATAGGTTTTTGAATCCGTTCGAGGAAGTAGGTTATGGGATGATATCAATAAAGGGAGAATTGAAACAATCTCTCACTTCAGTTGCCTTGCTTCTTGACGTGGGCGATCACTTCTCTCCATCCATCGTTGGTCTCTGACCCTCTGAATTGTAGTTGTAGTCTCCCTGTTTCTAACCCTGACGTTAAGCCATCTGTACACTTCTGAAAGTCTCTTTTAGTTTGTCATTTTTTTGCTTTTGCAGGTGAGTGTAGTAACAAAGAATGTCCGTTTCTGCATATTGATCCCGAATCCAAAATCAAAGACTGTCCCTGGTATGACCGAGGATTTTGCAAACATGGTAAGTATCAAATGTCGTAGGAAAATAAAAGTGAATTGAATTAGCTCAATAAATTCTGTCAGGTACGCCCTTTTGGCAATGTTGGAGATCTGAGAACATTTCACTTTGCTTTACTCTCAATGGGGGCTGTTGTGCGGCATGGAGAGAACTTGGGCTGAGATATGGAACAAAACATCTAGAGCACCTTAAGAAAGGGAAAACATTTCTCTCCCTGGGTGCCACCCATTCCAGTGGATTCCCAAATGATCATTCTTTGTGTGAGCCTAGTGAGCATTTTGAGGTGTTTAACCATGATTGTGAAGCTAACCTTGTCTTAAATTGTTATAGACGTCAATGTATCCAGCCATACATTGCATGGTAATTAGATGCCAAAATCCTAACCAAAAGTATTATGATGGGAAGAGATGAATAATTGTGATGGCACAATTACCATCCTGCCTGAGTGTTTATAACTCTGCAGGTGAGGCATGGTTCTATGGCTTAAGATTCAGGATTTTTTTTAAACTGAAACATCAGTATTGGGTGGACAGATGTTTAACTTGCACAACCATCCAAATTGGAATCAGTTAATAGTCTTTATTAATTTGAATGGCCTTTTAAAATATTTTTAAAATAAAATAAATAAAAAAATTTTAAGAAAGTGCAGTCTTTTCCGGATAGGATTTAACTGACTACTATTTGTGACATGACGTTAGCAGAGTCTTGTTGTACTGCATGTACCAGAGATATTGCTGAATTATAACTTTAAATTGTTGATCTAAATTCTGTCTTGTCACAGGTCCTCTGTGCAGGCACCGGCATACACGGCGAGTCATCTGTGTAAATTATCTGGTAGGGTTCTGTCCTGAAGGCCCCTACTGTAAATTCATGCAGTAAGTATATATTCCTGCAGCAATTCAGGAGTATAATAGAGCAGGCCGTTTAAGCGTATCCTGTCAGTGAATACAAATGTATTTTTAAAAAAACCCATGGACCCTGGGAATCTGCAAAACAGACAGCATCTGTGGAAAGAAAAATCAAGTTAACATTTCCTCTCAACAGAACTGGGAAAGAGAAGGGGGGAGAGTCATTTTTTTTTAATGGGGAGAATAGGTCAAGGGGAGTATCTCTAAATGGGACCATGGTTGTGGGATAAGTTGTGGAGATCATATGGCAGAAAGGGGCAGTTAGAAAATGAACGTCACCTTTTAGATGACAGCAGCTTGGAGATTGAGAAGGCAAATAAAGAATGTAAAAGGCTTCAAAAGCAGGTAAGGCAGTGCCATTGGAGAGTATGACCCCCAACATCTCAGATGGAGAAGAAATGGCCAGTTCTGATGCAGAGACAATTAATTCCCAGCTGTAAAGGAAATACTGTTCAAGTGTTCGGTCTCGATAGAACAGTGTAGGAGGCCTGAGATGGGCATATCAGAATGGGAGCTTGTTGGAGAATTAAAATTTCAAGAAACAGAGAGTATGAGATGCCTTGCAAACAATCCAAGAGTTTTCCAAAGCAGTCATCGATTTTGAATTTAGTTTCTCCAAATGACAGCACTAGCATCTGCAGTTGCATGGAAAAGTGCTCTATACTCTATAACAAAGTGGGGTAGTTACAGGGGTCACACCTGCCCTTTTGCCTCTTCCCAGCATCCAGGGATGCAAACAGTTTTTCTTCTTGAAGCACCAAATCGTATGCATTTCTTCCAATGTATTTGGAATTCAAAATGTCATCTCTATATTGAGAAACCATTCCATTTTCACTCTTGCCTATCACTGTGACCTTATGCATAGTTTAAAAAAAACATTTAAACTTGAGGAAAAGTACTTCATCCATCTATGGAAGTTGCAGCTTTCTAGACTGCATGAGATAACTCGCTTTCTCTGTTTCAGAAATTATCATCTGATATCAAGATTATCTTATTGTCATGTAATTAAAAAAAATGTTAATTTTACACAAAATTTCCTTTGGCAGCCACCATAAGGCAGAAAAAGCTTGGCAATCAGCAAAAATTGCCCAGCGCCCCTTACAGCTAGAGAAAAAGATGCAAGGGAGGAAGCAAATGAGAGTTATTTCCCGCCCCCCCCCCACCCTGAGTCACTGAATGTCCCTAGCTTTGTCTTCAGTGGTCCCACAGGCTCTGCAGCCACAGAGCCTTCAGTCCAAACAATGGGATAGGAGGGTAAATGTATTGGACAAGAAGGGGGGGGGAGTGGATATTGTGGAGCAGTGAGGGAAAAATTGGGGAACAGGTTGGATGGAAAAGGGGGTAAGCAATGAATGAAGCATGGTGAAGAGTTGATATTTACATTGAGGTGAGTGAATGTAATGGTTTGAGACCAATTTCTTTGGAGAGTGGTTGGTGTCTGAGGAGCAAATTTCTTTATGGTTGTGTTGTGGGAAGAGGACACACTCCACTTTCCTCAATTAAGGAATTGTGGTTTTCCTCTTGTCTATGGTTGGAAGTCTGTAGAAGTCTATTAATGGCATCAAGATGTTGATCATGTGGAGCCATTGCCTGATTTGTTGATTTGCACCCTATTTCTCCGTCTTTTTTTAGTTGTGTATTCTAAATGTTATTTTTAAGGTTTGTTCTAACAATTACACTCATTGATTTATTCATCCATTAGCCCTCGATTTGAACTACCAATGGGTACTGGTGTTGACCAACCGCCCTTGCAGCAACAACAGCAGGTACTACAGAAGGTGAAATACCATACGATTTCTCCAAAATTTTTTTTTGGTTTACTTTATTCTACAACATATCTCCTTTCTGAATAATGTCTGTCCTGGACTCAGTCAAAGTGACTATCATTTAATTTCCCTTTCCAAGTGCCTTTCTTTTCCCAAAGTAGTCTCCTGGGTCAATCAGGTTATAATAGCATCCTGTAGGAACCGAATTTGGCATTCTGTACCATAGTTCGAAACATTCTTCCAGTAAGGACCTCTGATCTTTATGCAGTTAAGTGTTTTAATTGGGCCATGAATAACCTAAGCTAGAAAGATTTGTTATTGCTCCCTAGTAATATAAAATAGAATCAATATGTAAATATTGTAATCAGGTAAGGAACAGTAGGACTTTTACATGAGGTTCATGTACTTTTTGACTCTTGACACCAGAATCATTACTGATGTGTGAAGCAGGGCTATGAGTTACCTACCCATGGCACAGAAATACTAGTGCCTACAGTACCATATTTTAGCAACAGTTGCCCATTTTTGGGGTGGTGAGGGAGGAATGTCTATACTAAATTTTTAATGATGTACAAGTATTATCAAGTGAGATGTTGGTGTCTCTTCATTAATAGTCACATTGAATGCTGAGAAGTTCATTAGTTCAGGCTGCAATTCAGGCGAGCCCTTCAGTAATGAATTTGGTGGTAGTTTGTGTTTACTTTGTTTCGCAAGTTTAAAAAGCAATTGGGATGCTACAGTACACAGTTCTTGAAGAGTTCTGTCAGTCTGAGATGTCTCCTTCTTTTCACAGCAGAATGTTAATCAATTTCAGCAGCGATCTTCCTCCTTGGTTCAGATAACTGGCACAAATATTGGTGGCGGACAGCAGAAATCAGTTACACAGTCAGGAGGATTACTGCAACAATCCCAGTTTCAGACATCATCAAATCGAGGTCCCAGGCCTTTGGAACAAGTCACATGTTATAAGGTGAGTGATTCAGTGTCTTTGAAAATGATTCACAAATGAAAATGAGGCAAATACTTTTGACTTTACTCATATCTGAGTTAGAAGTGGTATGTGTGCTTTTTTTTAGGCTTAACACCACTTTCATGCAGACCTGTGGTGGTTGTGTCAGAGTGAAAATGCTAAGTTACCTTCATAAGATTATTGTTAAGGGTGATATTTTTAGTTGTGCAAGAGATGACGATTTATTCCAAAAATACATTGGTAATTGTTCACTTTTGAATGGCTTGCCTACTTTATCTACTTTATGCTAGCCATTAAGGAACTTCGTGTTTCTTTCATACTGGAATAATGATTTTATGGATTCTTTAAATTGTTGACATGGGAGGGGTAAAATTGCTCATTTGTTGGAATATGTTGACTTTATATGATTTGGAAAGATGTGATGAATTTTTATTTCACATTACCTGAAATATTATAACTCTCTACTCTTCTACATAATATACATTCAGATGGTTTGGTACTTTGGTACATTCCCTATAAACTTCTCAAGGATAAAAGAGCTGATTAAATTCTTCAATTAATAAAAAATATTTAAGATTATCCTTGTGTTTTTGCTTCAATACTTTCCAGAAAAAGAGCTTAAATATTTTCATTCTGGTATGCTGAGAATCTGTCACAGTACAAATCTCCTTTCTCCTTCTGTGATTCAATACATAATTTACCCTGTGATATGTAGAATAATGCCTTGAAATAAATTATTTTTGTTTTCCAGTGTGGTGAAAAAGGGCATTATGCCAACCGATGTACCAAAGGACATTTGGCATTTCTTAGTGGTCAGTAGTGATCTTGCTGATGGAAAAAATGCACTGGGAAAACCCAAGGTCACCTGATGCCCTAATGGAATGGACATTTTTTTTCCTTGGAGGAAGTGAGCAATTCTAAAACTAAATTTGCCTTTATTTGTCCTTCCTTGAACTCAGAGCTGTTATAATTGCCATTGCTATCTAAGCCAGAGATTGTAAAGATTTGGTATCAGGAAGGACTGGACTATGAAGAATCGAAAAGCTACAGAGTAGAATTAATGGAGCTTTTACCATACTTCAGCCATATTTTTAAAAAAATCTTCTAACAAACTTTCCAATAATGCAAGTGAGCAGTGGTAGAGGCAAAAAAATACAAGTTTTAACAAATCACCAGAAGGTGCTATGAACTGTGAAATTTCTATCATAGTTTGTACTTTTTTTGGTTTACTAAAATACCAATTTTGGGGCTAGTTTTGAGATTTTCCACATTAGGAATTTGAACTCACATTTCTTCACATTAAAAACCTTTGTAAGCATGCCTCCAGTCTGTAGCATGTTAAGAATAGGATTCAGGTTGGGGAAGGTATGCAGAATCTTGGCACTTTTCTCCATCAGAACCGATGTTCAGCAGTCCTGTTAAGACCAGAGCTGTATATGCCTGCATGTGATTGACAGGGTGGGAGGGCATTGAGAAATCAATGAATGTGCTCAGGATTGATTCCAGCCCAGGAACTGAATACAAAGTATGGCGTTTGAACTGACTGTACCACCTGGACAATCCACTCATAAATTATCACATTAATCAGAAAATTCTGGCCTTCTATAAGTAGGTGTAAATAACTGTTGAAATTGTGAAATAATTGTATGGATTACTTTGTCACGTCGGAATTCTTGCTGGGGTGTCATCAATTTGTATGTTGTCACATTTTATAGGAAAATGTTTTTAGTTTTTTTTTGGCTGAAGAAAAATGTAATGAAAGTTGCAGAAATTCTACTCTTAAAGCCTCATTTACCATATGACTGTAAAGGGTTTGTTTTTATCCAATTTAATAAATATTTTTTAACTAAGACTTTGCATTATATCATTTTATTACCTTTATTCCACTGTCTTCCCCCTCAAACAAGTAAAAGGACGAGCTTTTTCCCACCAGTACATTTAGGAAGTTGATCACTCCAGATGCAGAAGGAAAGATTGGTGATCATCAGGAAAGGCAAGCAGGTAGGTTACGCGAGTACTTTGTGGTTATTTCCCTTGCTAATAGTTATACCATGTTGGATACTGCATGTTGAAAACAGCAGCAGCCCAGTTGGGTGTTGCTGAAGAGAAACAAGATCGAGAGAGATAGTAGTAGGGAGTCATTCATAAGAGATATGGATAGGAATTTCTGTAACTACAAAAGGGACGACATGTTTGTACATTGCCTCTGTGGTGGTGTGGCAAGGATGTCGTGGAGTACCTGCAACATATCCTACAAGGGCAAGGTGAACATCTAGTTAGTGGTAGGAGGTAATGTGCAGCTATATAAGACTTCAGTTAGACCCCACTTGGAATATTGTGTTCAGTTCAGGAAAGATGTGAATGCTATAGAGACAGTGCAAAAGAGATTTACAAGGATGCTGCCTGGATAGGAGAGCATACCTTAAGGATAGGTTGCATGAGCTTGGTCTTTTTTCCTTGGAATGAAGGAGGATGGAGTGGTGACTTGACAGGTGTATAAGATGAAAGGTATTGATCGTATGGATGACCAGAGGCTTTTTCCCTAGGACTAAAGTGACTAACACAAGGGGGCATAGCTTTAAGGTGCTTGGGAGTAAGTACAGTGGAGTGTGTTATGATTTTTACACAGAGCGGTCAGTGGGTGCATGGAATGTGCCACACTCAACTGTGGCAGAGGTAGATACAATTAAGAGTATTAGATAGGTGCATGGAGCTGAGAAAATGGAGTATTATGCAGAGGGGAAATTCTAGGCAATTGTTAAAATAGATTGTAAGGTCAGCACAGCAGGGTGGAATGAAGGGCCTGTACTGTGCTGTAGATTTATAGTTCTAAGGAATTAAATCCTTCAGCAAGAGATAAGGATGCTACATATCCATTTAAAGAGCAAGATCTCAAAAGTTGTAATCTCTCTGGATAGTTTCTGGTGCCATGAGTTGAGGAGTACAAGAATAGAAACAGCTAAGATGAATGTATGGCTGAAGGGATGGTGCAGAAAGATAGGCTTTAAGTTTCTGGATCAAGACTATTTCTGGGGAAGGTGGGATATGTATAAGGGGGTTGTTGTTAATACAACCAACATCCATTCTTAACTAGTGTTGGGAAGGTTTAAACAGTTGGCAATGTGAAGGAGGCTACGGATGATCACTCAGACTGGAAAAGAAATGGTCCATTAGAACAAGCAAATAAGTGAATATCAAGGGAATTCAAAAGTAAATTGCATCTATTTTAATGCAAGGAGTATAACAAGTAGATGAACTCAAAACTTTGGTTGGGGGAGGGTCTCTACAGGACTGGCAACTCAATATCACTTTACACGTGTCAGAAGGGAAGGTGGAAAGGAAGGAGGTATTTCATGTTAGTAATGCACTGCATTTAGTATTCAGGGAGACTATCCTCAAAGGAGATTGTTTTTCCTGTGGGCGAAGCAGAATTGCTACTTATTACCAGTGTAAAAAAAAACTCTATGTACGCATGTAAACAAAAAAGAAATGTAAACAAACTGACTGCGATACAGAGGGGAAAAAAAATCAAAGTGCAAAAGTAAGTCCTTAAATGAGTCCCTGATTGAGTATGTTGTTCAGGAGTCTGATGGTGGAGGGGTAGTAGCTGTTCCTGAACTTGGTGCTGTGAGCCTTGTTGCACCTACAACTCTTTCCTGATGGTAGCTGTGAGAACAGAGTGTGCTGTGTGGTGTGGATGATTCTTGATGATTGCTGCTGCTGTCTGACGGCAGTGTTCCCTGTAGATGTTCTCAATGGTGGGGTGGGTTTTACCTTTGATGTCCTGGGCTGTGCCCATTACCTTTTGCAGGGCTTTATGCTCGGGCATTGGTGTGTCGTGTCTTCCCCCCCCCCCCCCCCCCCCATGATGCAGCTGGTCAGCACACTTTCCACTGCTCATCTAGAAATTTGCCAAGGTTTCTGATGTCATTACCAAACCTGAGGAAGTAGAGGTGCTGACGTGCTTTCTTCACGATGCCATTTGTGTGTCAGGTCCAGAGAGACCCTCTGAGATGGTGACACCCAAGAACTCCCAAGCTCATATGAATGGAAATTAGAAAAAAAAGCATGTCCTCACCTTGCTGGGGGCTATAGAAGACTTCCCAACAGTCAACGTGATGGAGGAGCAAATATTAGAGTGCTTCAATAAAAATGGATCATTGGGCAACTTCATTAACATAAGGATAAATCTGGCAAAGGTAGACAAGGAGCATTTACTTGCAGGTCAGGCTAAGCCTGTACAGTGGAAGCATTCAAAAGAGAAAAAGAAAGAATTCAAGGTCAATGTAAGGGCAACAAACCTAGGGAACCAAGGATGTTGGCTGGATAGAGTGCAAATAGGAAGGATATGACAGGAGGCCTGTCAAGAGTTTAAAATGTGTAGGAAGGTTAAATTGGAAGTCATTAGCAGACATGAATAAAGCAAATCCATAAGTGATCAATAAGGATAAAAGCGACACTGGAACAAGGTAAAATCTGTCGACCTACAAGGTATAGCTGTGGTCTTGAGTGGATACTTTTCATCAGAATTTGTAAAGGAAACATTTTTAGTTGAGGTTTAAAGGTGGATCTATCCCCGGGACTGGCTGAGATTTATCCAAGCCTTCTATGAGAGGCAAGGGGAGTGATTGCTGGGGCTCTGGTTGAATTTTTTAAATCTTGGCTGGGCACAGGGAGGTATCAAAAGACTGAAGAACAGCAACTCTGGTCTGGTCTTTTCATGAAAGGTAGCAGGGAAACGTCTGATACTTGTGGACTTGTGATCCGAGCATTTACTGGCAAGAAGATATTAGAAAGAAAATCTGAGGAAGATGATTTATCACCTGGAAAAGCAAGGACTAATCACAGTCTGCAAACATGGCTTTGTCAAGGGTAGATCCTATCGGAGCAATCCTTTGAGCAGGGCAATAGATATGATTTTCATGGGCTCAAGTAAAGTCTTTGATAAGGCCCCACATGGGAGAATGGATCAAAAGGATAGGGCCCATGGGATCTACTGCAAGTTAGCAAACTGGATCCAAGGTTGGCTTGGCAGGTGTGCTGGAGTGTTTTTACAATTGGATGATCAGTATGAGATCCTTGCTGTTTGTTTTCATGAATGATTTGGATGTGAAGAGTATGATCAGTTTGTTCACGGATGGCCTGAAGATTGGTGAAGATGTTTTTACTGTAGAAGGTCATCTTAAACTGCAGAAATAAATTCACATATTGGTGAAATTGTCTGTAAAATGACAGATGGCACCTGATCTAGACAATGTAGCATTTTGGGAGTACGAATGTGCCTAGGACATTGTGGAGTGTAGAAGATGAAAAGGTAAAATTATGAGTTGATTTCATAGACTGCAGATGTAAATATTTGAGGATGTAGATTTAGGATAAGGAGAGGATATAAAGTGGATCTTCACCAAGGTGTGGGAAGTTGTGGGAAGTTCTGTGAACCCCATTCTGTCCCATATTACTGCTAATCAAGATAGTTTTGCCATATTTTTGAAATTTTCCTGTTCCCCTTGGATTCCATGGGCTCTTAATTAAAAAAAAAAATTGGACATACAACATTGTAACAGGCCAAGAATGACAGGTCAACTATGTCATTCTTCGGTTCATAGTGTGAAAAATAATTTTTTTTTTTAAAAACTGTCACTCTTTAAGACTCAAATAATTAGTCTGCTAAGACTTTGCCTTATTGAATCTATACAAATTAATCTGATTATCTGTAACTTGTTAAATGAATGATTTATACCATCCAACCACCGTTGTTACATCAGAGAAACACACAAACAGCCGGAATTTTGAGCAAACTATGGAGTTGCTGGAGGAACTGATTGGATTAGGAAGGTTCCATGTTTTGGGGTGGGATCCTTTACCAAGTAAAACATGGGGTGGGCTGATATTATGTATATGAAGGGGGAAAGAAGGACTGGAAGGCCCAAGAGGTGATGGGGTATTGGACAGCAGGTGTGAGAGATGGAGAGACAGGTCGGGAAGGTGGAGAAGTTCACGAGGAAACTAAGTATAGATGTAGGTAAAAGGAGATGGAGTGGAAGCAGTTGAATTAAGGCTGTGCATTATGTGTAATGATGTGATGTTCCTCAATGGTTGAGGACAGACATATCTATTGAAGAATGCTTGGGGAAGTTGAAGCTGTTGGTGACAGGAAATTCAAGCATAGGGCTTGACTGTGCAAGTCTTCAGTGTTCAGTGACATGTAATTACTGGTCTCTTTAAATGATGGTCCTTCAGGCCCAGGCACATTGTAGAAAAGGCAAGTTCAGACCCTCTGCTGCTTCCTCCTTTGATCCTTTAAAGAGCTTGGGATACTTTATATTCAGTCCTATCAATAATCCACCTAATCACTAAATTAAAATTTGTGTAAGAACAATGATTTGGTTCATGCTTAGGCTTTGAGGGTGCTCCTGGAATGCTTATATTGCATCAGTAATATTTGTCTTTTATTTTAAAGAGATGTAGCACAGCAACAGACCCTTCTGGCCCACAAGCCCATGTCGCCTAAACACACCAATTAATATGCAAATCCCGTAAATCTTTGGAACATGGAGCACCTAGAGCAAACTCATGCAGGTCATGGGGAGAGTGTACAAACTCCTTACGGACAGTGCCAAATTTGAACCCGGGTCTCTGGCACTCAAATAGTGTTGTGGTAACCACAATTGACACTTGCACAAAAATTAGTGGAAGCCACTGGAACATCAGGAAAGAATTCAGAAGGTGGAGAAAATTTTTAATTGCTTAGAACACAAATCCTCAACTATAAAACAGTATTACGGTATTTACAGTTTCAATTCAGGAAAAACTAGTGTTTTAATTCAGCAGTCCAGCTGAGAGATAATCCCATTTGTATCATTTCTTTGATTTTTCATGTATTAATAGAGCCATTAATGGTATTTCCTGCAGTAATCATGCTCTGTAATACACAGGAATACAATCTACCATTATTTATCTGCCTTTAATCTTCTATTACAAGGGTAGGTCTGTTTTTGCTTTGGGTCTCAGGTTTTGCTCCATTTGGTATACCAATGTGCTTAGAAAATGTTTCAGAGGATGAAAGATTAAAGATCAAAATCTGTGCTCCTAAAATTTTTATTAGAAGGGTTTCTAGTCATTTCAAAATTTAATGCCAACTGACTAAGCCTACTGTAATTGCAAAATTACATTTTTACTCTCCATACAATCTCCATATTCTTCTTTCCCCCTTCATTTGGGCCTCTGAATGCTTTAGTGGACAAAAATAAAGAAAAAACCATTCTAAATGAATTATTCCCTTCAACTGAATGAAAATCAGAACCAAATATCTTAAGACCAAAACATAACCACATTTTGGAATAAGATCAAAATTAATAGGATAGAGAAATCATTTTGACAAATTTGTTTTGAGAAATGCAAGATTTCTTTCAAAGCACAAGTTTGCCTGTCAGCTGCCTTTCACTGGTAATCCACTCTTGACAGCAATCTGAACTTGAATTCTTTTCAAATGAAAAATAATTATAGCTCATATGCTCTCCCATGATTTAAAAAATACTTGTCTTTGCTTGAGTACGTTTGATTGACTGCATGGAATTTGAGTGCTAAATTAACTCCAGCCATGGCTCATTTAGGAAGGGTGCTCAAATGTAACATATAAATTTGGCAACATTTTTTTGCAACCTGAAATGACCACAGAACTACTCAAGTTCACCGGTGAAAATTCTGAAGTAATTTGTTTTCAATTTATATTAAGAGTGATGGAAAAAATAAATCTGATTGTTAGATAGCTTTTGAAGAGATTAAATAGGTTTGATATAATCATGATTTGATTTAAATACAGGAAAGAGAAAGGAATGCAAAGTTAGACTGACATGGGCTACAAATATTTTGTGCATCGTATCTATTGGCATGGTCTAATCAGGTTTACAAACTGCCCGCCAAAACTCGCATTCCAACTTAAGTAATCCATCTGCCATAAGTGCTCTGTGATTAGTAAAATTGTTTAAGGTGGTATGTGAGTGGAAAGATAAAGTTTGAAAACCATTGTTTCATAACTCTAAAAGAAATGGGCCAATGACAATTTTTCTCAAGCAAAATATTTCAGTAACAATTGGGTCTAGAGCAGTGGTTCTCAACCTTCCCTTCCCACTCACATGCCACCTTAAGCAATCTCTTGCCAATCACAGAACATTTATGGCATAGGGATTGCTTAAGGTGGAACATGAGTTTAGGGGGGCAGTTTGAAAATCTCTGGTGGACCACTAATAAATAGATTGTTCCTGAGGTATAGATTTAATTATTTTGAGATTAAATCAGTAACACTGGTCAGAAGCTCAATACTTTGGGACTGACTGGAAATTAAAACTGTGAACAAAAGTCTTAATTTAATCTTCAATTTATTAAAATATAAAATAAAGTTCAAAAATTTCTTCTTTTAGTTATCTTTATTAAGTACTGTGTAAAGGTCATTAAGAAGTGTCCCTTTTGCTTCCTGAGATTGCTGTGGGAATATTTAACATGACTGATTATAGAGTTTGCTGCTGGATGCCCTGGGATCCTACTGAACTGACTACATAAGTTTCTTTGCAAGCAACTTGATTCATCTTGTTTCAATTTTCAATTTCAAAAAGTCTCTGTGAAAACTTTAAACATGTTAGATTTAGGGAAGTAATTGGTCTAAATCTTGGACCTTTTTTTTTCATTTTAACCTAAAACTTGAGGATAGAAAATGACATATTAGATTAAAAATAATTTTGGGAATTAAATATTTCTATTGATTGTGTGACCAAATCCCCATTAATAATACCACAATAGAATTTCACAATATTAGAGGAATAAAATGGAGAATTTACTGATTGCCATTAGTGAAGAAATTACAATATATAAATGTGTGCATTCATCTTTCTTGAACTCTGGATATAGGACAAATTAAGTCAGGCATAAGTAAATGATATTCCATCAAGTAAGACATTTATTGTTTCCTTACTAATGTGGTCACATTCCCAAGTGTAGCTAATTATAACATAACCCATCAGGAACATTGCAACTCCACCCAATCCCGCCCTTCTTCACATCGATGTACTTCTTGTAATAAGCATCATGGCCTGAATGATGGAATTAAAAAGGACAGTGAAAATTAATTAAAAGAGAAACTACAATCAAAAGCTAATGCTGACCAATAAATTTCCAGGGTGACACTGAATTATAATTATCATTATAAAATTACATAAACTTGCATCACACTTACCTCTGCAGAGGGTATCAAGGATAGATTTTGGAAACCGTAATCGTCTTAATGTCCAATTTGGAACCTTGACTAAATTCAAATCCATTAACTTTCCCTTGACAAGTGGCACTATAACAGGTAATAAGTTATTCAATAGGAATATCTGGTGTGATATTACAGGGTGAATACTTGAGGAAACCCTGGCATTAGGGTGAAATTAAATGTTTCACCCCTCAGAGAAAATGTACACCTAAGTAAATCGCAAAATGCAGGAATCACTCAGCCATTCAGGTGGTGCATGTGTGAGAAAAATAGAGCTGATATTTTCAGATCCTTGATCTTTCATCAGAACCTGAGAGGTGAACTCCAGTTCTCTCACCACAGGTGTTGTCTGACATGCTTTTTTCAGATTTCTTATGGATGCAGTATTTTCTCCTGGGTAATTATCTTTACCAATCAGAATCATACTAATTTACATGTACAGATCAGAAACACAATGGCCTACATCTGAATAATAATACTTTCTATTTGACTTCATCCTGATTCTGACTAACAACTCGAAAATACCAATCCATCAGGTTTTGTGAGTGTGGCACTAAAATATGTAGTTCAGAGAGATCACAGATTTAAGCAATGTATTAAGTTTCTATTAAGACAACGGACAGTCCAAGCAGCAGAACTGTGAGAAATAATTGTGTTTTTGTATTAAGGACAGAAATATCATTAGCCAATCTTTATTTTAAAAAAAAAAATATCAAAATACTGGAGAAACTCACCAGGACCTGTTGAATTTCTCCGACATTGTGTTTTTACTTCAATCATGGTGTCTACAGACTTTTGTGTTTTACTCCATAAGATGATCTTTACACTTTTAATCAGTTCCTAACAGTGAAAATTTGCAAATTGGTTAAGGTAAAGTCCAGGTTTGGCTGATTGCCCTCATATGTCCAACTAAATGAGGGCGGCATAGTTAGTGTTCAGCTAGTGCAACACTATAACAGCACCAGTGACCAGGGTTCCACTCTGGTGCTGTCTGTAAGGAGTTTGTAAATTCTCCCTGTGACTACATGGGTTTCTTCTAAATGCTCATGGTTTCTTCCCACCCTCAAAAAAATGTTTGTAAGTTAATTGGCATATTTAGGTGGCACTCACTCGTAGGCCGGAAGCACCCGTTACTGTGCTGTATCTCTAAATTAAATTTTAAAAATTAAATTTAATGCAGTTGATTGCCGTCAAGTTCACATATGTAAAATGTATATCCTATGTAGAATTAGAAAGAAGGCTTTAATTTATTAGTGTAAGTCTGCAATTGGTTTCCCTTGATTTGTGCACCATCTAGTAAAATAGTACTGGATTTTTCATATTTGTCAAAAAATGTATGTTTTCTTATTAAAATCAAAGCTATCAATAATGTGAGGATATGTTCCGGTTTTTAATTTAAAACACAAATATTCTGGATTAGAGAGAGATCTGAATTCAAGAGCTAATTTGGTCTTGCACCACAAGCAATTGCTAGGTTTTGATCCCAATGATACAGAAAATGGTGGCACTGCCAGAGCCACTGTAATGGCAGTGCTGCTGGTGGTGTGAACCCTTGGAGAGCAAGGAGCAGAGATGCAGTGGTCCTCTGGGGTCCAACCGGCCAGTCAACTGCCGTCGGCTCTGAATGGCCCACTAAAGGAGCTGACAGCAGTTTTATTTAAGATTTTGTGACTGCGGAGTCTGTGTCCAAGATGGCGGTGCCTCTGATTGGCAGCAGCCACGAGGGATTACAGACTCCAGGGGAGCAGAGGACTGGAGCAGGGCACCAGAAAATGGGGAGACCATCCCCTGTCTGAGAAGAAGCAGAGATGATGACCCATGAGACGGTGATCATGGCAGTGGACCAATGCTTGTGGTGGGCTGCTGGTAACTCAAGGTGAGAAACCTACCGAGGCTGCGGACTGCAGGAGACTGGCTGGAAACTGGCTGAAGGAGTACCAGGTATTGGAACCGAGATGCGAAAGGGAGCCGAAGGCACTGACCCCCGTCAGAGGTTCAGATGTGGAGCTCGGGTTGCCAATAGTTTGGACTGGACTCTTTGTGGCTGTGGAGGCTGCAGAAGCGCTGGAGGCAAATCTACGGACACTCGGTGACCCTCTTTTGCTTCTCTTTCTCTGACTGTAAGAAAGTCCTTCAGGCAATTTCTGCAGATGGTAAATCTGTGTGCCTCACTGCAGTCAAAAACAATTTCATGTAATATGCCACTTTTATTTGTAATGACAATAAATTGAATGTTGAAGAAAGGAACTGCTCACATTAACCATCCGAGACTCATTTTCATGAAGCAATATTTATGTATTTATTTGCATATATGAATACTTGTCCTGCATATTGTTTATCGGTATGTGGGCTTATGTCTGGTTGTGTGTCTGCGTGTTTTGCACCGAGGACCGGAGAATGCTGTTTTGTTGGGTTGCACTTGGGCAATCAGATGACAATGAACATGACTTGATCAAAACTTCTGTGGCTTCACAATCATAAGCTGTACCTGCTTTTCAGAGGAAAACTTTCTACCCAGACCCTGTTAATCTCAGAGGAAGACACAAAATATTCTCTGAACATGTTCCATAGGAGTCCTTCGAGTTGGCTCTGCCAATCAATAAGATTATGGTCGATCTCACCTCACGTAGGAAGGTGGTGATAACATCCTGTGCATGCCCATCTTGGAATGCACGCGATGCGTGTGCACAGACTTCCTGCACTCCAACGGTCTTGATTGCTTTGCCTTCCCCACCTGGACATTGCTGCATCCATGAGTCTCCAGCCTCCATTCCCGTGCTGAGTGACTGAAGCCCAGGAGTTTCCTGTGCCAATGCGGTTTCCACGGCAACCATTGCTCCGGCCAACTCTGCATTTCATTTGCACCCAACTCTGCCCCATTTCACGCCCTTGCACGATTAATTTGGCACCTCGTTTCCGATGAGAACGACAGGCGACAATAATATCGAATAAGGCAGAACACAGCTGCCACTTGCCCCATGGCAACGCGGATGGAAGTGACGTTCAGCATTGCGTCACCAACTGCGGGTTGTCAAGCAACTCAAGGATGTCTTTGGTTTCCTTGAAGAAAGGAGGTCGTTTTTCTTTTGCATATTATCAGACCCCCGGGAAACTTTTTAAATGTAAATTTCCAACTCTTCCTCCATGCCCGTGTGGGAGAAATTTGCTGAGTTAACGATATGTTTGCAAGAAGTGAAACTCACTTGCATCAAAGTAAATCAGAAGATTCATCTTGGGGAACCAGCTACAAAAATTATACGAACAATTAAAGTTCCTTTCTACAATTGCATTATAGGAGTTGGGGAGGCTGAGTCATTAAATCTCCCCAGTGTTGGTAAACCAAAAGTAGCCAAAAACTTTATTGCTCTTTCTTCCTTTTATCTGCAATGCTGATAGAGTTAGAACCACAAAGAAGAGGTGGAAAATCTTACGATACGGTGCGAGAGTAACAATGCTGCCTTCATAAATTATAGCACAGAATATAGGAGCTGGGAGGTGATGTTGAGTCTCTTCAAGGCATTGGTGAGGCCGAGTTTGGAATATTGTGCGCAGTTCTGGTTTCCAAATTATAAGGTAGAGAGGGTGCAGAGATGATTTACTAAAATGTTGCTTGGATTGCAGTATCTAGAATACGGAGAAAGATTGAGTAGACTGGGTCTTTATTCATTGGAGCATAGAAGATTGAGGGGGGATTTGATAGAGGTCTATAAAATTATGAGGGGAATAGATAGGGTAGATGTGAATAGGCTCTTCCCCTTGAGGGTAGGAGAGATTGGAACGAGGGGTCATAACTTTAGAAGTAACATAAGAGGAAGCTTCTTCACTCAGAGAGTGGTAGCTGAGTGGAATGACCTTCCGGAAGAGGTGGTTGCAGCAGGGTCAGTTTTGTCAGTTAAGAGGAGGTTGGATGAGTACATGGGTATGAGGGGGTTGGAGGGATATGGGCAGGGAGCAGGTAGGTGGAACTAGTGGAATTCACTTAAATCGGCGGACTAGAAGGGCCGATATGGCCTGTTTCCGTACTGTGATTGTTATATGGATAATGTGGACAAGATGAAGGAGATGATCAGGGACTTCAGGAGGACAAGGAATGACCACACTCCACAACTGTGTAGTGTAGAGCACCAAGTTTCTTGGAGTTCACTTAACTTGTGTTCCATTGTGGATACTCAACATCTCCTCATTTGTCAGGAAGGCGCAACAGTGACTGCATTTCCTGAGAAGATTGAAGTGGACAAGGCTACCAGCCACCATTATGTCAACCTTCTACAGGAGCTCTACTGAGAGCGTCCTGCTTGGCTGTATCACAGAGTGATATGGTTGCTGTAGAGAAATAGATTGAAGGTCAATCCACAGAACTATAAAACTAATGAAAATGGTATTGCAAAAAGGAATTGTCCATACTTTATTTTACTTTCACATGTAATGTTCGTGTTTTTTTTTAAACTTTATTTAAAATTTTATGACATGAATAAAATAAAAATTACATTTAAAGAAATAATAAAAAATAAGATAATAAAAATTAGAATACTACATCATTAAACTACACAAATTAACCCCCCCAATAATTATAACACAACATTAATCATCTAATTTAAACCCTCCCCCCAAAATAAAGAGTGAAGAATTAATTAACAATGTTGTAAATAAAATAGAAAAAACCCCACTTAAAAAAAAAGGATAAAACTTAACAACAAAAAAAATTACTAACCAAAAAAATATCAATACTAAAATAATACCCTTAAACATATATTTAAATCAAACATAATACATGTATTTAACAAATGAAATCCACTTTAAAACTAAGTTCAAATATTAAAATCATATATCAACCAAATATCTGTTATACAAAAAATCATAATTAATAATACATAAATACAGAATTTCCATTGATACCAAGTTTCCTTTATCATTCATCGAGAGAACAAAAACATCCCTTAGAAAAACAATCAGATAAACTTTTTATTCCCTTCCCCTCCCCTTATATAAAAAAAAGAAAAAAAAAGAAAAAAGTTCAAACTCATAAAATTCTCCATATTCTTCATTTATATCATCTTCAAAATTCTCTATCGAAATTAACTTAATTTTATTAAACTCTTCTCCCTCAATGTATTTGTACTTGATTTTCTTCTTTTTCTTCTTATCACCTTTCCCCTCATCTTCCTCTTCATCTAATTCAACATCCTCAATTTTTGACTTATTATCTTCTGTGACATCATCCTCTTAAAAAAGAGAGAAAAAAGAGAAAAAAACCCCCCCAAAAAAAAGAGAAAAAAAAGGAGAGAAAAAAACCTCCTAATTCCCTCTCAATTACAATCAGAAAACAAAAAGAGTTTAAAAAAAATTATTTATTTAAAAAAAATAATTGAAAAAAAACCTTCACTTCTTAACCCAAAAATTAAAAAGAAAAAAAAACAGGTCGGAGGTCACGACTACCTCCTCCTGTTTAAACCGCCCAAAGCGGTAACTCCCCCAAAATATTGGGTGTGAGATAACTCACAGGTAGCTGATGACTTCTGGAAACTAATGCCCACCCAGTTCCCTCTCCCAACTCCCATTTCATTAAACTATCATCATTATTTAAACTATTTAAACTCTTCTCAAAAAAAAGATAAAAGATTTATTTTTTTAAATCAACGTTACCACTTCGGTCACCATTGCTTCCATTTCTTTTAAAAATCTGGATCCCACCTTACATCTCTACTCTCTTTGGAGACCTTAAAGGACTACATCGTTCCTGAAACTGCATGATTGGTAATGACTAAGCAAAGTCCATACCCTCTTTAGGATTGTCAAAGAACTTTGGCTGATTTCCATCCTGAAAAATCTTCAGTACCGCAGAATACCTGAATGTTGCCTTATGTCTTTTTTTCCACAACCATTCTTTCACAGAATTAAATTCGCGTCGTTGAAACATAATTTCTTGACTCAAATCTTGATAGAAAAAAACAGGATTATTCTGAACCATCAAAGGAGATCTATTTTGCTGGGCATTTCTAATAGCTGTACGTAAAATTGTCTCTCTGTCACAATAGTTTAAACAACGGATCAGAAAAGGTCTTGGATTCTGACCTGAAAAAGATTTTCTTCTTAAAACTCTATGAGCACGTTCCAGTATTAAACCTTCAGGGAATTTATCCTGTCCTAACACTCGTGGAATCCATTCAGTAAAAAATTTTCTTGGATCTGGTCCTTCTATGTCTTCTGGCAAACCAACAATTTTCACGTTGTTCCGTCTAGATTGATTCTCCAAATAATCAACCTTTTTTGCTAAATTTTTATTTTGGATCTGCAATGTTTCAATTATTCTATTTTCATCTTGCAGTTGATCCTGTACATCGACTAAACCTTGATCACACATTTCAAATCTTTCAATGGTTTCAAGCTTAAAAGCTCCATTAATGGCTTCCGCCATCGCATTAATCTTGGAAATAAACGGGTTCACAAAATTAGCTAAGTGACTCAATACAGAATACATCTTATCTTCAAGATCCTTAACAAACATTTCAACAGAAGTAGATTCAGGCATAATGGGGTCTTGCTGTTCCTTAGAGACCACGGGATCTTCTGTCTCTTCCCTTAATTTAGTATCTTTTCTAGCAGTTTGACTTCGTATAAAAATCCCTCTCAAAGTCCCCCCAGCAATGCCAGGAGACTGAAGATCAGGATTATCTTTAAGCCAAATCTCTTTAATCATCTTCACTGAATCGATGTCTGGAAAAACCGTTGTAATTGAAGATGCATTTTGCAGCGCCACCACTGTAGTAGTCGAATGACAGCTCTTTAACTCTCCAGCTGGTTGCGCCCCAGCTGATTCAACTGTCAAAGTCTCAGTAACAGCACTCACAGTGGCCGTTGTGTGAAATACTGGCACCCGGCCAGCCCTTTGTTCTGAAAGCTACTGAATGCGACCTTCAGAGAGCCTTACCGGTATAAAACGGAGTTTCAATGCCGAATTCTGTACGTCTTCTTCTGGATCCATTCTATGCTGAGTCCTGGCTTCTTGTAAACAAGCAGGCCCAGACAATTTCGGAAAATGTAGTTTTTTAACAGTCTGTTGATATTTTCTTTTACCTTTTGTTTTGCATATAAACCACTAGACACTGATCCAGCACCTCTTATTATTTATAAACTTTTAAAAGAACTTTAACGGGCACTTAAAGACAAAACAATAAATCAGAGTCAGGAGAGGTCTGGAAGGCACGTCTGTTCCCTACGCCATCTTGCCACGCCCCCCGTAATGTTCGTGTTTTTAAGGAAGATAGCATCTACATGCTGTTACTTCATTAATGTCATTATCCATATATGTGCTGATGACACAGCTCAACTCAATAAATTTGTTAACAAATAATACCTCCACAATTTCTAAATAGTTAAATTCTTGAATATCAAGCATAAAGTTCAATTGAAATACTCCAAACTGGTGTGTGTACACCCAGTTCCCATGACTCCTGTTTCTAACATTCCCACTCCAAACATTTCTTCACATCCTTCCTCATTAAAACCCATCTTTCCAGCCAAGGTTTTGATCATTGGCTTTAGTATCTTTTTGTGTGTCACGGTGCCAAATTTTGTTTGATGTTGCTTTTGAAGGCGAAGGCAGCATCATAAGTTAGTGGATACTCTTGATTAATTGAAAATGCAAATGAGCTCATTACTAATTTATTTTTAAGATTAACAATAATTGTTTTGAAATGCAATTCTGCCTAAAATTAAGCATAACATAGCTTTTTGATAGAGGAAAATAAAATATAGTTATTTTAAGGGAACCCAATAAATGTACAGCGAAAGATGCATACAGGGAAGGAACAATATCTGAAAGAGATGTGACCAGGTTTCAGGGTGATGCCCAGATCAGGTAGCAGTCAGTCTGTGAGCTCTGTGAGAATTACGCTCCATCCTGAACGAGAGAGGTTTTAAACATGGGATTCTCAGCAAGGTGGTTTTGAGCCAATATTCCTTTTTTCTTGTATTTGTTTTGAGCTTTTAGCCAATAATTCTTTAATAATATCACATGTTAGTATCTTATGAATCTGCTTTTAATTATCTGTGTCTTTGCCCAAGACCAGTTGATCGAAGGAACACATTTTGTACATGCAAGATGCTGATGCAGTGAAGGGAAACCATTGGTCATTCAATGCACACTGCCAACCTGTGGCCTAAACCTGCAACTACATGAAAGAGATTTAATTCTAATTTTTTTCCCAATTTAACATTGGCATAAAGCACAATAATAAATAATGGCATGTGAAATTGTCCAGAAAATGCAAGAATATTCAAGAATTTTAATAGTATAGAATATTTCAATTTTGTGTTTGATATATTATTATAGTCTTTTGCCCTTCCATCAAGGAGTATGTGCATTAAATAATTTCTGTAGTGCTTTATACAAATCACTATTTTGTCAGTGTGAAATAGAACAGCAAAGGGAGGCCACTGTATCAATGCATTTACTCTCAGACTCAGCTGACAGCAATGAAGTCCTAACCATTTTTAAAAGGAAACATCCTCACCAAGAGCCAGAGATTAAAGCTTATTTCTGTGACTCAGTGCATGCCCTCTCCATTTATCCACTGAGAGATCAAGAAGTGGGGAAGAAGGATGTAGGCCAACTCCACAGTTTATACAGAATAAAATGCATAATTCAGAATTTCCTTCTGCGCTCATCTTTAAGTATATAGCAGGCAACCTTTTGTTTTCTTATATTCCCATTTTAAAGTTGTTATGCAAGAGTTATCCTGTGCTGAAGTATGTTTGGCTTAATTTTAATTGATTTACTTCTTAGACTCCTAGGATTGGATGGTTAAAGCATACTTCACAGAAAAGATATGGTGGAGTGAGTTGATGTTGTTGCAAGTATTCCTTGGTTGGTATCGAAGCAGATTACTTTATGGAAGAGCCAAGCAACTCAATTCAAATGTAAACATGTCATGTGAGTTGTTCAGATGCATTTTTGATTTGCAATTTCTTTTGAACTAAACAGTCATTTTAAATTCAAAGAAGTCTATTTTTTTCCTCTGAGGGATTATCAGCCTATTTCTTTTCAAATTACTCTCTTTGATCTGGAGCTTCTGAAAGAAGGTAATGGATTAGAATGAAAGAAAATAAGATAAGACATGTAGTCTCCATAGTGAGTAAACAATAATAAAATAACAACACAATAAAATATGTAGATGTAGGACAAATAATGGCTATCCGTTAATAAAAGTCTATTCTGCAAACCATAATTCTTAGGTCAGTTAATTTAAAATCAGAGATAAACAGATTTTTGTTAACTAAAACCATTCAGATATAGAATAAAGACAGATTTACGGAATCAGGGCATTGATCGGTTACCTCCCGTCCCAGTGCCCAGGAACCTAGTTGATCTGAGTCTTCAATAAACAATGAAATTTATCATATCTCCTAATTACAGGGCTTTCGTATGCTTCTGGTGTTGGAGAAACTAATATCTGTATATTTATCTCCCGGGGCACACCCACTGGCTGGCTATACCAGTGGCTCCACCTCACCCCCCTCCTTAGTTCAAGACAGTTGACCGGCATGGATTCTATTCTATTGTGAATATAAGCCTGTCAGTTTTTCAGAACGTCCAGTCTTTTGGAGTTATTGATGGTGCATCAATTTTATTTACAATAAATTTTGAGAATGGAGCAGATCCTGAAGCCAGAGAAGCTGGAAATTGACCCTCAATCGCTTGAGACCTCGACAAACTTCGAAGTCTGGCTGCGCTGCTTTGAGGCACTATCTGGCTGGCAAACGATTTAATGTGCAGTTGCATTCAGTTCAATATTGAACATGAGGAAAAATCAAAAGTGACAAGATATTGAGGTGACAAATTGAACTTTCCACCTACAATTACAATATCTTGTACTGGCCCGGGAAACTCAGTGACCCCCCCCCAGATGCTCTATCTCGCGGAACCTGTGCCAGTGCAAAAATTGACTGCTTACAAGCCCTCCACAAATATCTCTGCCACCTCGGAGTTCAGCAGGTTCTATCATTTTGTTAAGGCTCGCAACCTGCCTTACTCCACTGAGGAGATCAGGTTGATGACCAAAAACTGCCAGGTCTGCACTGGGTACAAACCGCACTTCTACCGGCCAGACAGACCGCAGTTGATGAAGGCCACCCATCCCTTTGAATGACCGAGTATCGATTTCAAAGGACCCCTCCCCTACTTGGACCATACTTTCTCAACATAATTGACGAGTACTCGCATTTTCCATTTGCCATCCCCTGCCCAGGCATGACAGCTGCTACTGTCATGAAGGCCCTTTCTTCATCCTCTTTGGCTTCCCCTGCTATATTCTTAGCGACCAGGGGCTCTCCTTTAAGAGTGACGAGCTGTGCCAGTACCTGTTGGCGAGAGGCATCACCACGAGCAGGACCACCAGCTATAACCCTCGAGAGAACAGGCAGGTGGAAAGGGAGAACATCACGGTCTGGAAGGTTGTCCTCTTAGCCCTGTGGCCTTCCTGTCTCCTCCCGGCAAGAGGTCCTCCCTGAGGTGCTCCACTTGATAAGGTCACTCCTATGTACTTCCATTAATGCCACATCAAGTGAACTAATGTTTTCATTTCCTAGAAAGTGTGCTACAGGGACCATGCTGCTGGTATGGCTCACATCTCAAGGCCTGGTCCTACACCAGAAACATGTGGAGTTGTAAGTCCGACCCACTGGTCAAAAGGGTCCATCTCCTCCACACTAACTCCCAATATGCCTATGTGGCTTATCCTGATGGGCACCAAAACACAGATTCTATTTGGGATCTAGCACCCTCAGGATCTCTGGAAACCATTTCTGATCACCCTGCACCCCTTTCACGTCTCGCCATCCACGATGCACCAGGGCCATGGTAGGATACCCCAGCCCTAACGGATGGCATGCCAAACTTGACGCCACGCACCCACCAAGCCCATGTCGATGACTGCATACAGGCACTCCAAGCTGTCCAGGACTCCATCACTGCGCCACAGTCATAGCCGGTGCTGTGGTGGTTGCAGCACCTTTATCTGTATATTTATCTGTTGGGACACACCCATTGGCTGGCTGTACCTGTGGCTCCACCCACAGACTCCTGAATAAAGGTGACTATTCCACAGCTCCCTTGCTAGTTCAGGACAGTTGACCAGAATGGATATGCCTCCCATTCTATTGTGAATAAAAGCCTGTCAGTTTTGCATAACTTCCAGTCTTTAAGAGTTATTGATGGTGCATCAGACAGTGCTGTAATTTATTTTCTCTTGATTTGACTTTTGCAATCTGTGGAAGCACTGTCAGTTCAACATTTCTACTACTAAAATCATCCTGGGAATCCAGCTAGTTGGAACTTTGGAAAATGCAGGAAGTCTTCTTTGGTAGTAAGATACTACAGAGAAAAAGGACATTCAATGTCATAATGGGGTCTTACAGTTTGGCAAAATTAGCCTGCCAATCTTTAAAACAAAAAAAAATGATAGTCAAGACAAATTTTTTAAATTGTTGCAATACTCCAAGTTGTGCAGAATGCAAAATCTTCAAAACATTAAAAAACAAACATTATTCTCAAAGGAATGAAACTCAAAATTTCTTTAAAAGCCAAACACACTATTTAAAACAATCAAAGAAGTTATAAACACTTTGATCTAGATGCATGAGATGTTTTAAAATTTCTATGCATATTAGTTGGATAAGCATCTGTGAAATGAAAATTAATGTTGCAAAAAGTAATTGCTAATTATTTCACTGTTGAATTTGAGATAAAAATCATACCTTTTGATTTCATTAAACATTTATATTACTTTTTTAGTTCTTTGAATATATCTACATTTATAACCATATAACCATTTACGGACGGAAACAGGCCATGTTGGCCTTTCGAGTCCGCACCGGTTCACTGATTTTGTGCGCCCTCTTCAGGCATTGGTCCCGGTAGATCTTCATTCAATAACGATGGGCGAATTCAATGCAGGTGGAATCTTATTGAAATTGAAAGCAAGATTGTTGTCCTGGCAGCACACAACCAGATTCTTGATCTTCATCCTGCTTTCTGAATGAGACGAAAAGCTTTTTTTTTAAGAAAAAAACCAGTGCTGTGTATGATTTGTATGTCAATTCCTGGTTTACATGCTGTTCAACCTCCAACTCACTGATTGGTATTTAGTTTTAGTGATTGCTTTATTGGACCAAGTTTCCTAAGGAAAATAATTTGATTAACAAGATCTTGTTATTGAATGGTATTTAAAATTTGATGTTGCAAAGTAACCAGTTTGCTGTTTAAACTGAGCATATTTTATTGCTAAAATGCAAAAAAAACTGATGTATAAATGCTCTCTAGTGAAAATGGATCTCTTTTTTTCTGTGCTGTAGAAATAATAGTTTAAATGCATTTCTCACATCATGGAATGAAAGATGTCCTTTGGACATTTTCCACCCTTATTTGAATTATTATTTTATAACATATTTTAATATGAAATTTTATAATGATTTGATATAATCATTATCCTCAGAAACATTCAGATTTTGTTAAAAGTACGCTAAATATTTATTGGGTAAAGTCATTTTTATGGAGTTAACCTGCTGCTCTGATGAAGGGAGGGGAGGTAGAAACTATGTCTCTTCATTTGAGACACTCCGATCCCAATATATATGAAGTAATATCCCCCCTCCCCTCCATTGCCTCTCCATTTTTCTAAACTCTGAAAGAATCAAACTCAACTGTTTTGTCTCTCTTGAAAGGACAATCATTACATCCTAGGAATTAGCCTGGGATGTTTTACAGAGGTAATAGTGTTCTGTAATTTTCAGTTTTTGTTGTAAATGTTGATATTAAATGAAAGGGGAAAATAATCCAATCTCAATAAACTAGTTTGGTTTGAAATATTTCTCTCCAATCCATTTCTGACTAGCTTGGACTGGCAAGATTTCTTAGCATTGATTTTTTTTTGTTTGTTTCCAATTTTATGTCAAATTTTCAACACTTTATTTGTTTGTCATTTTATTTTGCATGCTCATCACAGAAGTTCATGTTCATCACATTTTATAATGAGATTTGGAACATGTATAATTTCAGGCATCAGTGTCAGCTACAAAATCATAAAAAATCATAACCTTTTCTCTTTCCACAAGCAAATTTATTATATTCTGGATCCTTTTCGTCAGTGTAACAAGAGCAGATGCCAAAATGTGTACAGTGTACTTTCAAAGTTATGGGATGAATTGTGCCTAATATTGCAATTTGAGAATTCCAGCCCATGTTCTGAGAATGCACACCAGGAATTTACCCAGCGGAAGATCGCAATTTCATGATGACTTGACAGCATTGCCTCCATTGAAGAAACTCCATTAGCATTGTTTAAAGTGATTGACAACAACTTACAAATTGGTTGCTTTCTTATGGTTGATGCTAAGATTATTCAACTGTCTGATTGTTTCCACAGATGTTTAAACTTGTAAACTTTACAACAAGTGCCAAGCTACGTGTTTCAAGATCTTGTACAGCTTTAAAAGCTTCTGAACATTTTTCTTAGAATACAGAATGATAAGGAGGATGAACAGAGGCAGTGCAGAACAAGGCAAGCTATTGAAAGGAGATAGAAGAGGAAAGGGAGTCTGGCTCTCAGCAGGTGATTAACTTCACTCAGGGTGTTCAGAGAGTAGCTCTCCTATTTGAAATTTGACAAGAAAAAAATAAGTGAGATGCCAGCAATGTAATAATTATATCCTCGCTAAAACCTGTCAACATCTGCAGCTGCAGTGAAAGGCAAGGGACCACATTGCTTGCCCATTACTTATGGTGGATCAGAGCTGTTTGCCGCATATAACAATGTGACATTTATTGCAATATAAGGAAGATCGGTGAAGTTCTCTGCCAGTGAGCAAGTTACATTTAATTTTCATTTGCCAATGACCAGGGGGCAGAGAGAATTCAAGCTGAGGGTTCCATGCTTCTTTGTAGTGCATGGTGCCATTGAGTGCATGAAAGTATTATGTGAGTACATAGCTCCTGGGGTGAATTGTTGCTGAGGCTGAACTGTTGAGAGTTCTAGTTTATATCCAGAGAACATCTGTCAGGTTTATGCAGGACAGGCAGCTCATGATTTTGTGATATGTTGGTATCATTATTATGTACCCTGGTAGACACCTGCTACTTTCATACTTTCACCTGCTACTTTCATGCAAGTAGCACCTGCTACTTGCATCCAGTGTCACCCACATGTAGGCCATTACTTTATTAACCTCAAAATTTCATGCCAGGTTGGTATCTGAGCTGATAGCTGTAAGTGTGAAATCAAGGGATGTGTTCTATCCAGCCAGTTCAGGCATCATTTCTTAAGAATTTTAAATGGAAAAAATGTAAGGGTAAGTTAAAGTAAAAAATGAGAAGGGATGTAAGGACTAGAAATTGGGAGCTGGTCAACTTTGATGACCCAAGTTCTGCTGTTGGACATGGAGCCTTTAATAGTTACCCCAATAATAGTCTTCTCCTTAGAGGTTGGGACATACAGGGGAAACTGCACCCCTTTGGTTAGTTACTATTGTTTCCTTTTTTAAATTTTCATTTTTCACACTATGAACCATATTGACCAAAATACACATAAACATTTCCCTCTTGAATATACAGTGTCATTTTCTCCCCTTTTCCCCCCATCCCTTCCCTCCCTCCTTCCCATCCCTCCCCACCCACTAAATGTTCAACATATATAATACATTAAACCCATTAAACAATGTCATCACACAATGAAAATAAACAAGAAAATAATTGTGTCTTCTACTTTTACACACTGGGTCAGTTCATTTCGTCTTCTCCTCATTCTGTCATTTTAGGTGGTGGAGGTCCGCGGTAGGACCTCTCTGTTGTGTTCCATGTATGGTTCCCAAATTTGTTCAAATACTGTGATGTTATTTCTTAAATTATATGTTATTTTTTCCAATGGAATACATTTATTCATTTCTACGTACCATTGCTGTATTCTCAGGCTATCTTCTGATTTCCAGGTTGAAATTATACATTTTTTTGCTACAGCTAAAGCTTCATCCAAATCGAGGCCAAGTTCTTTTACTTCTTATATTACTTGGAAGAAATATCTCTGGATTTTTTGGTTGTTATTTTTTGTGATTTTATTTGATACCTGATTTAGATCTTCCCAAAACTTTTCCACTTTCTCACATGCCCAAATTGCATGTACTGTTGTTCCCGTTTCCTTCTTACAGAGAAAACATCTATCTGATACTGTTGGGTCCCATTTATTTAACTTTTGGGGTGTGGTGTATAGCCTGTGTAGCCAATTATATTGTATCAAGCGTAACCTCGTGTTTACTGTATTTCTCATAGTTCTGGAGCATAGCTTTTCCCATGTTTCATTCTTTATCTTTATGTTTAGATCTTGTTCCCACTTTTGTTTGGGTTTACAGCTTATTTCATCATTCTCTTTCTCTTGCAGTTTGATGTACATGTTTGTTATAAACCTTTTAATTATCATTGTGTCTGTAATCACATATTCAAAACTGCTTCCTTCTGGTAATCTCAGCCTGCTTCCCAATTTGTCCTTCAAGTAGGTTTTCAGTTGGTGGTATGCAAACATTGTACCGTGAGTTATACCATATTTGTACTTCATTTGTTCAAAAGATAATAAATTATTTCCCAAAAAACAAATTTCTATTCTTTTGATCCCTTTTCTCTCCCATTCTCTAAAGGAAAGGTTATCTATTGTGAAAGGGATTAGTTGATTTTGCGTCAATATTAATTTTGGTAGTTGGTAATTTGTTTTTTTCCTTTCTACATGAATCTTTTTCAAAATGTTGAGCAGAACTGGTGATTTCCTATGTTGCACCAGCTTTTCATCCCACTTATATAGTATATATTCAGGTACCTTCTCCCCTATTTTATCTAGCTCTAATCTGGTCCAATCTGGTTTTTCCCTTGTTTGATAAAAATCTGATAGGTATCTTAATTGTGCTGCTCTATTATAATTCTTAAAGTTTGGTAGCTGTAAGCTCCCTTGTTTGTACCATTCTGTTAATTTATCTAGTGCTATCCTCAGTTTCCCCCCTTTCCAAACGAATTTCCTTATTATTTTCTTTAGCTCATTGAAGAATTTCTCTGTTAAGTGAATTGATAACGATTAAAATAGGTATTGTATCCTTGGGAAGATATTCATTTTAATGCAATTTACCCTTCCTATCAGTGTTAGTGGTAAATCTTTCCAATGTTCTAAGTCATCTTGTAATTTCTTCATTAATGGCTGATAATTTAATTTGTATAGATGACCTAGATTATTATCTAGTTGAATACCTAGGTATCGGATTGCTCATGTTTGCCATTTAAATGGTGATTCTTTCTTAAACTTTGTGAAATCCATATTATTCATTGGCATCGCTTCACATTTATTTGAGTTGATCTTGTACCCCGATACTTCTTCATATTCCTTCAATTTCTTATGTAATTCTTTTATTGATAATTCTGGTTCTGTTAAGTATACTATGATGTCATCTGCAAATAGACTGATTTTATATTCCTTCTCTTTTATTTTTATCCCTCTTATTTTCTGTTCTTATCAGTTCTGCCAAGGGTTCTATAGCTAACGTGAACAGTGAAGGAGATAGTGGACATCCCTTCCTAGTTGACCTGCTTAATTTAAATTGGTTTGATATATATCCATTTACTGTCACCTTCGCCAATGGTCCCTTATATAATGCTTTAATCCAATTAATATATTTCTCTGGTAGGTTGAACTTCTGTAGTACTTTGAATAAATAATTCCATTCTACTCTGTCAAAGGCTTTCTCTGTGTCTAAGGCAACCGCCACCGTTGGCATCTTGTTTCCTTGTACTGCATGGATTAAGTTAATGAACTTACAGATATTATCCGTTGTTCGTCTTTTCTTAATAAATCCAGTTTGATCTAGTTTTACTATTTTTGGTACACAGTCGGCCAATCTGTTTGCTAATAGTTTAGCTATTATCTTTTAATCTGAGTTGAGTAGAGATATTGGTCTATATGATGCTGGTGTTAGTGGATCTTTCCCTGTCTTTGGTATTACTGTAATTATTGCTGTTTTGCATGAATCTGGCATGTTTTGTGTTTCTTCAATCTGCTTCATTACTTCCAGGAGAGGAGGAATTAATAAGTCTTTAAATGTTTTATAGAATTCTATTGGGAGTTCGTCCTCTCCCGGCATTTTATTGTTCAGTAGTTTTTTTAATATATCCTGTATTTCCTCTATTTGAAATTATTTTATCAATTTGTTTTGCTCCTCTTCTTGCAATTTCGGTAGTTCAATTTTAGCTAGAAACTCTTCTATTTTGCCTTCTTTCCCTTCATTCTCAGTTCGATATAATTGCTCGTAGAATTCCTTGAAGTTTTCATTGATATCTTTTGGGTTATAAGTAATTTGTTTGTCCTTTTTCCTTGATGCCAATACCGTTCTTTTAGTTTGTTCTGTTTTAAGCTGCCAACTAGTATTTTGTGCATTTTTTCTTCTAGCTCATACTTCTGCTTTGTCTTCATTATGTTCTTCTCCACCTTGTACGTTTGTAGTCTTTCGTATTTAATATTTTTGTCCGTCAATTCTCTTCTTTTTGTTGTATCTTCCCTTGTTTCCTTTTTTTAATCCTTTCATTAGTTTTTGGGAAAAAAAATCAGATACAGGTATATAGATACATATGATATAATGTTCAGGTAACAGTAAATTAAAATTCCAGATAGCAAGCAACAATAAACAAGATACATATGATCCATGTTATTGTTTAAAAAAAAAGGAAAAGAAAAAAGTATGTAATTAATTTCTAGCTAGATCTTAAAAGTAGTTCATAAAGGGCTGAAAACAGTCCTTTCTGATTAGGTTTAAAGTTATATACTTCCTGGATAAGATTAAAATCTAAATCATGGGGAAGCCGCAACATTAAAAAGCTCCTCACCTGTAAATAGCAAACAAAATTGTTGATTTGGTAATTTAAATTGTATGAGCACTTACTATCAAAGTCAGGCATCAATTACTAATTTCAAAATAGGTTTAAAAAAAAGGAAATTAAAAAGAAAGAAAAATTAATAAAGACCAAAAATAAATGAATTATAAATTTTGAAAATAATTGAAAAAAGAACTCCAAAGAGGAAGAATTTTTTTAAACTTGTTTTAGTAGTTGAACACCTGATTTTCTCTAGAGAAAGGGATGCCATCATATCCAATAACCATTGTGTATGTGTGGGAAAGAGAACTTTCCACTGCAGCAAAATGAGCCATCTAGCAATCAGGAAAGCAAAAGCAACCACATGGGATTGAAATAGAGTCAAAATTAAGTCCATTGGTAAACTCATTCCAAAACTAGTAGTAAAAGGGCTCACAGACAAGAGTTATAGTAATAAATACCTCTTTCCAGTAGTTATAGAGAGAGGGACATAACCAAAACATATGATATAAAGTACCTTCCTGAGTTGTACGCATCACATTTAGAGGATATATTAGGATAAAATTTAGCTAATTGAAGTTTGGAATTGTGGGCCCTATGGATTCTTTTAAATTATATTAAAGAATGTCTAGCACAGAGAGAAGATGAATGTTCATTTTTCAAAATAGTCTCCCATGTATCTTCAGGAAACAGCTGTTGAAAGTCATGTTCCCAAAGTTTCTTAATGTTAGATAAAGAACTATCACTAGATCTTAAAAGTAGTTCATAAAGGGCCGAAAACAGTCCTTTCTGATTAGATCTAAAGTTATATACTTCCTGGATAAGATTAAAATCTAAGTCATGGGGAAGCCGCAACATTAAAAATCTCCTCATCTATAAATAGCAAAAAAAATGTTGATTAGGTAATTTAAATTTGGCAGATAATTGCTCAAAAGAGATAAAGTTTTGGTCTATATACAAGAAAGTCTGAATACCGAGCCTTGACCATTGAGTATATCCAATGTCTGAACCAAAGGTTAAAAAAAAGGAATTACATGAAATTGGACTAATTAATAAAAATCTATGATAACTAAAGTGTTTTCTAAATTGGAACCAAATACGCAAAGTATGTCTACTATCAGTTAGTTTGGAGAGTGAAAAAGGCAAATGTGCTCCAAGTATTGAGAAAAGAGGGTGTATTTTAATGGATTTCATCTCTGTCAATCCATCCTGAGGCACCAGAATATTTATTATGATGTATCCAAATAATGATAAATCTGATGTTCACTGCCTAATAATAAAGTCTCAGATTAGGTAACGCCAAGCCCCCATTACTTTTAGTATTTTGAAGGAATTTCTTTTCAAATGGGGATGCTTATTTTTCCACATAAAAGAGGAAATAAGTGAGTCTAGTGAATCAAAAAAAGATTTAGGAGCAAATACTGGGACAGCTTAAATAACACGGAAACAGGGAGGATATTCATCTTAATAATTTAAACCCTCCCTATTAATGTCTTTGAAAGAGGAGATGATTGAAATAATGATTTCTTAACATGATACAATAAAGTAAGAACATTTTCCTTAAACAAGTTAGTGATCTTTCTTGTAAGATAATTAAATTGTTTTTTTAACAATTCGAAAAGGGATAGAGGGGTCATATTCAAATTGTAACCTGAGAATTGACCAAATTGATTGAGAAGTGATAAGATCTTTGGAATCAAATGGTCAGGATTGGATATAATAGAAGATCATCAGCATAAAGAGATAGTTCCAGCTCTAGAGATTCCTGATATATTAGCTGATTGCCAAAAAGCCAATGCTAGTAGCTTCAAAGCCAAATTAAAGAGTGGGCTTAGAGGACAACCCTGTCTGATTCCCTGAAATAGTTTAAGAGACTTAGATTTAATTGAACTAGAAAAAAATTGAAGCTGCAGGGGATGAATATATTAATTTAATCCAATTAACAAATTGGGAACCTAGGGTGAATTTCTGCAATACACATGAAAGCTATCTCCACTCAATCCTATCAAATGCTTTCTCAGCATCTAGAGAAAGAATACACTCAAAAGACGAGATAGTAGAGGAATCAATAATGCCAAAAAGTTGACAAACATTGAATTGTGAATAACATCATTTGATAAATTCCGTCTGATCCTCAGAAATAATTAGATGCTTCATATTTTGTAACCTGGAAGCTACGATCTTAGCATCAAAATTTAAAAGAGAAATGGATCTGTAAGAGGAACAGTCTAATGAATCTTTATTCTTTTTAAGAACAAGAAATAGTAGCTTCATAAAAGGTTTGTGGTAATTGTTCACTACTTAAAGATTAAGTAAAAACCAAATTCAAATAAGGTGTAATAAATAAGAAAAGGATTTATAAAACTCCACTGGGAAACCATCTGAGCCAGGACTTTTACTGGTCTGTAAAGAGTTTTTTAACAGTCGCTGCAATCTCCTGCTGTGAGATAGGCTGCTCCAATTTAACTTTATTATCTGAGGAGACTGAAGGGTTTGTCTAAAAAATTCCATATTGAAGTTCGATCTTGAGCAAGATTAAAACTATATAATTTAGAATAAAACTGATTAAAAAGTATCATTTATTTCACTGTCAGCTGTATGGATCTCAAATTGCTATTATTTCTAAATGTGTCATCGACTCTGAGTTAGTTTAAATTTTAACATTTCAGTAACTTTAAATTAAAAATGAAAATAAACAGTTAGTCTTCTAAGGATCTATCTCTATCTCTTTTTCCTTAATCTACAAATTGATTATTTGCCTCTTCACTTGCAGGCATGAAGTTAGCAGCCAGTGCCAAGCTTCAAGTTGAAATGGATTCTTTTCTCTCTCCCTCCCTCCCTCCCCCAAAATGCTGGAGGAACTCGGTCAGTCTTTTCAACATTTATAGGAGACAAAGAAGTATTGCTGACATTTCAGGCCTGAGCCTTTCTTCAAGGGATAAACAAAATAAAGCCACAAGCAGGATACCTCAGAAAGTCTCAGAATTCAAACAATGGGGGAGAAATCTAGTCGAACTGAACGTGTCAATTGGATATTCAAGTTTCAAGATTCAATTTATTCTCATAGTAATTAAACAGTAATTAAAATTTCATTGCATGAAATCTCTTTTTGCCTGCTGCAAGGCAGTCAGATTTGCCACCGGAAGAAATTGGCTAAGCATCTTAACATTTTTTACAGTCAGACTTAGTCAGAGAAAGAGAAGCAAAAGAGAGTTCCCCCAGAGTTACCACATCTCCGTAGATTTATCTCCAGCACTTCCAGAGCTCCACAACTACCCAGAGTCCAGACCAAACCATTGGCAAATCGAGTTCCAGATCCGAACTTTGACATGGTCAGGAATCCTTCGGCGCCCTTGGCACCTACTCACATCCCACTTCCATTACCTGCTACCCTGCCAGCCAGTTCGAGCCAGTCTCCAGCAGTCCGCAGCCCGACACAAGTCTCCTGACAGCAGTCTCCAGCAGCTCACAGCCTCCCTGGTTCCTCGCCTCGAGTCACCACATGCACTGGTCTCTCAGCCTCAGAGCCCCTCACTGGTCTGCCGTTGCAGTCCCCGTCCTGTGGGTCATCTCTTCCACTATTCCTTCTTAGACAGGGGGGTGATTTTTCCATCCTCTCCTGCCCTGCTTCAGTCTGCCGCTTTCCTGGAGTCTGCAATCTCTTGTGGTTGCTGCCAATTAATAGGGTGCCGCCATCTTGAGTGCAGACCCCACATGGAAGATATATTGCTGACCTTTTGGGCCTGATAAGGGATGAGGTAAGAATTTATCATGTTTGTGGAAAAGGAGACGGAATGGAGAGACTGATAAGGAAAGGCGATGGGGGAAGGGTATGGTTTAAAGAAAGCCAGAGCAGTTGATATTAATGCCATCCAGTTGGAGAATGTCCAGTCGGAAGATGAGGTGTCTTTCCTCCAATTTATGAGTGATCTCAGTCTGGTAGTACATGAGACCATGGACAGATATGTCAGCAAGGGAATGGGATAAAGGATTTCTGAGATTTCCTGCTTCTGGCTTATTCTCTTTATTCTTTGAAGAAGGACTCAGGCTCAAAACATCACCAATACATCTTTGTCTCCAATACACACACAGCCCAACTCTGTTGGTAGTCAAATAATTTTGTAAGATCAAAAAGTCTTAAAAAGATTGGCTGAGTTCCTGCAGCATTTGGTGTGTTTTTACTACAATTGCAGTGTATGCAGACTTTCATTTTTCAGGGAACATGAGAACACCAGGAAGTAATGTGAGTGTTCAGATCTTCAATTTTGCTAGGTTCTCTTTATCAATCTCTGAATAAAAATTGGAAAGTGCTGCCTGAAATAGGTGCTGCAAACAGTTTGAATACAGTTCTTGTTTCAAAATGAAATATTTGCAGGGCTATACATTTTAAAGAACCAGGGAAGTGGAACTAATTTGATGAGGTAGGACAGACACACCTATGTGGATTGGTTGTGTAATTTCTTTTCCAAAATCTTTAAATTCAGTCTTCTGTGCTTATGATTACACTATTCAGATTTCAAAATGTATGGTCAAGAAGTTAAAGATTTAATTTCGAGGACACTTATTTAAATTTTAGATTTATTGTCAGAGTACATTCATTACATCACATACAACCCTGAGATTCTTTTTCCTGTGGGCGTGGCAGAATTACCCCCAATTGGTAGTGCAAAGATAAACTGTACACAACGTACACATGTAGAAAAAAATTAAAGAACCATAAATAACAAATTTAGATAACAAATGTAAACTAACAAACTGTGCAATACCAAAAGAACAACAAAACTAAATAAATAAAGTGTACACGTAAGAGTCCTTAAATGAGTCTCTGATTGAGTTTGTCGTGAGGATTCTGATGGTGAAGGGGTAGCAGCTATTCCTGAACCTGGTGGTGTAAGTCTTGTGACACCTATACCTCTTTCCTGATGGCAGAAGCGAGAACAGAGCATTTGCTGGGTTGAGTGGGTGTTTGATGATTGCTGCTGCCCTCCGACGGCAGTGTTCCCTGTAGACATCTCCAGTAGTGCCAAGATACATTATAACTTTCTCCCTCATGATTGTACCAAACATAATTCATTGATTTTCTTTTCTTGATGTATATTTATGGACAAAAGGTTTGGGGTGCCTGTTTGCATAATACATGCTAGATGTGACTATTTGCAGTTAGAGATTATTTTAGCTAAATGCAAAATGCCACTTACTGTCGTTTGTTGTGTTGTAATGTACCTGAGAGACTCATGCATTGACATCTAAACAGTTTGACTGTACTGAGGTGAAACATGAGACACATATTCAATTATTCTGCAATATTACCATTATAGTGAGAAAACAAACACAGCAATAAAAAAATGTCCAACCTCTGACTGCAAAGATTTTTTCCTTCTCTGCCAAAAACACTCCATTGCACATTTATCTTGGATGTGTGGTGATCAGAGCTCAACAGCCATTACTGCTCTCACTTATTTTATAATTGGATAAAACTCACTATGTTGCGCAAAATCTGGAAGTAAAATACATTAGCTGCTGGAAATTTAAAATAGGAACAGAACTACTCCGCATCAGAATGACCCTTTATCTGTTTTGGGCCCATACTTGTTGACAGTAATCACTGGTGATTTATTAAGCTTGAAGAAGTTCACAACCAAGTCCAAATCATTTTTCCCTTTGAGTTATCCAGCATTAAATGATGTGAGACATCCAGCCCAATATTCCCTATCAAAGTAGTTAAATATGGAAACAAACCCTTTGGCCATCTGCATCTTCACCAACCATGAAGCACCCATATATCTGCTTTCCTCTTGCACCCCCCAATAATTCTCTCTTTCCCACCATCTTGATCTTCTGCTATTCACTTACACCAGGGGTGATTTACAGTTGCCATTTAACCTACCAACCTAGTTTCTTTTGGCACGTGGAGAGATTACGAGGCACTTTCGAGAAATTCATGCAGTCCCAGCAAAGATGTAAACCCACACAACTGGCATCCAAGGTCTCTAGACCTGTGAGGAAGCAGTGCCAACTTGCAGCACCACTGTGCTCCCCTCTTTTTGTGGTTGAACACCAATCTCACTGGTTTAAGAGATCTGCAGGTGAAAGATCATTGTTCCATAATGCTAAATCTGTTTCTTTCTCCACAGATTCTCTCTAGCCTGCTGAATACCTCCGTCATTTTCTGTTTTTATTTATGGTGCTAGTTACCAGTTTTGACCAGAGATCAGTTTGATTTTTTTTTATTCAAGAACAGAAAATACCAGAAACACTCAACAATTCAAGCAGTAATCTGAGGAAAGAGAAACGGGGATATTGTTTCAGGTCAAAGGCCTTTAACAGAATGTTTCAAACCTGCTAAATGTTCCCAGCATTTTCTGTTTTTATTTCAGATTTCCAGTATCTGCAGTTTTAAATTTTTTTTTTATTATTTGCAATTTTAAATCTTTTATGAGGACTTAATTGAACTTTTCCCCTCCCTTAGTTTTCCTTTTTCTCAATAAACCTAGGCATTTGCCACCAAAATGATCTTTATCCAGGCAATTTTGTTTGGCGTACTGATGTCTTGCACTCTTGTGATATTGACCCTTATTTTTCACTTTGGACCTTTAGTGTTTTTAAGGAGAGAATTAAACGGCCATTGGATATTTGTATATTATTCTCACTTTTTCATGAAACCAAAAAGTCATATTTTATCACTTAGCAAGTAGCAGAGCCTTGCAGTCCAGGAAGATTGAAACTTCAAACTCTACCTGTGCCATCTGTTAAAGATTTGTACGTTTAACTTCTGTCTGAGGTTGAATGACGCATTCAAGTGGATTTTAGAAGACTTTAAAAAAGGCAATAGAGAACTATATAATAAAAGTTATACAGTAATAATAAGTTGGTTCAGAGGAAAAATATTAATGTTAGCAGATTTCCTAAGACAGCAGAAAGATTGTAACCTTTGAATACTTTATTCCTTGGATTGTCAAATTCTGGAAGTGAAGGCGTATTTCATTACTGATGTTTGTCATTGCTAAGAGGTGAACCCAAAGATATGGTAAATAGTCCTTTTCCAAGGTATAATGGAGGGGCGGGGGGGGGTGGTGTTGTGCAATTCAGACTGATTGGTGAATGATGTATTTTTCCCAGACATTTTGTGTATGTCCCTGCTGTGAACAAGTGAATTAGTGAACAAATCAATGATGCCATGGAGCATGGCTTTGAAATGTGGAATTTTGACAGCTTTTGTGTGTGTGTGTGTGTGTGTGTGTGTGTGTGTGTGTGTGTGTGTGTGTGTGTGTGTGTGTGTGTGTGCGTGCATGCGTGCGTGTGTGTGTACTGTAGCTTGATGACTGAGGTTGGAATGATTGTGGTCCTGGAGTGGAGATTAACAGGAAGCTTGTTAGAGGTGAGGTTCAATACTGAGATAAGGAAGGTTGGAGAGAGAGAAGCCAGGAGAGTTGGACAGCCTTGGATAACCCAATTTGCACTGGGATTAGATTTGTGATGGACCTGCTGCTTAGAATTACAGCTTTCATGCTATTATGTAACAGACATGGAATGAGATGAATTTCTGAAGACATTTATATTTAATAAGGTTTCTCCACAGCCCAACTCTGTAGGTAGTCAAATAATTTTGTAAGATCAAAAAGTCTATATAGTTTAAGCATCTCTGAGGCTGCTGAGAGGGTACTCAGGTTGATGGAGGATGATGTGAGAGGATATCGTAATCCATCAGGCAGCAGTAATCTACACTCTCTTGCCTCTTTTGGTGACATGGAGTTCTACTGCAGTCACCTCCTAGCACCAACGACCAGCATTGTATTGTACCCTGGCAGATTAGGATTAGGAACAGGGCCCGTATGCAGGCAGTGTCCTAAAGGTTATCTTTAACCTTGGTGGAATTTTGTGAAAGAGAAAGGGGGTAAATAAAACTATACTAAATAATAATGTAATCATCATATCAATTAGAGTTAATTGTTAGCGGGGAGAATAACTCAATCTTTGCAGTGAAAAATTTATTGTCCGAGTTTACGGAACTTGTTAGCAAATAGCCTAACTCTGTACTGATATAGAGTAATCTGCCAATTTGCAGATTTATTTCATTTCCTAAAATGTAATTGGGGTACATGTATATTATTAACAAAGGAATATTTAATTGAAATGAATAATGTACTACTCACTGACCTTAATGCATCTTCTTAGACTGTATAACCTTGCTAATACTGAATAATCACATTTATTCAAGGAGGCTTCAATTCTACTGATCAAGATTCTGCCCCAAACCTCATAAGGAACAAAAGAAAATGGTAGTGTTGCTGGTGGTGTGGACTCAAGAAAGCAGGGAGTGGAGACACAGCGCTGCTCTGCATGTTCCTACTGCCCAGTTGTGATGCCAATGGCTTTGAACAGGCTTTAAGCAGCCTGTTAGAGGAGTTTGATGCAACGATCGACAAAGAGATAGACAACAGATTCGCCAAGGCAAATAGCGCCTTTGGAAGACTACACAAAAGAGTCTGGAAAAACAACCACCTGAAGAAACACACAAAGATCAGCGTGTACAGAGCCATTGTAATACCCACGCTCCTGTTCGGCTCCGAATCATGGGTCCTCTACCGGCATCACCTATGGCTCCTAGAACACTTCCATCAGCGCTGTCTCCGCTCCATCCTCAACATTCATTGGAATGACTTCATCACCAACATCGAAGTACTCGAGCTGGCAGAGTCCACAAGCATCGAATCCATGCTGCTGAAGACCCAACTGCGCTGGGTGGGTCACGTCTCCAGAATAGAGGACCATTGCCTTTCCAAGATCGTGTTCTATGGCGAGCTCTCCACTGGCCACCGAGACAGAGGTGCACCAAAGAAGAGGTACAAGGACTGCTTAAAGAAATCTCTTGGTGCCTGCCACATTGACCACCGCCAGTGGGCTGATATCGCCTCCAACCGTGCATCTTGGCGCCTCACAACCTCCTTTGAAGAAGACTGCAGAGCCCACCTCACTGACAAAAGACAAAGGAGGAAAAACCCAACACCCAACCCCAACCCACTAATTTTCCCTTGCAACCGCTGCAACCGTGCCTGCCTGTCCTGCATCGGACTTGTCAGTCACCAACGAACCTGCAGCAGACGTGGACATACCCCTCCATAAATCTTCGTCCGCGAAGCCAAGCCAAAGAAGAAGAAGAGTCTTTTTTAAGCATCCTGCAACCATAGATGTTGCTGGAGATTCTGGGGCTGAAGCAGAATGGCGCAGGGCACCAGAAACAGGGAGAGCATGCCCCGTTGAGAAGGAGAAGCATTAAAGATGACCATACAAGGAAGGTGATCATGGCAACAGACCAGTGAGGGATTCAGCAGCCTTCAGTATAACACATCCCCAGTGAATCTCAGTTCACTATAGGTGGCAATGACATAATCTCTCCCCCAGAACAAGCTCAGGTTTCAGGTCAGCAATGTGAGGTGTGCTGTCAGTTAAAAGCCTATCAGTCAGGTAACTTCCAATCTTTCGAATTATTGATAACGTCACTTTGAACTGCAACAATCCTTTTGGTGAAAGAATTTCAACTATATAGGATATAAAGCTCTATGATTTAGATCCAGTGTCAACAAAGGAATGATGATATTTCCAAGCCAAGATGGTGTATGATTTTTGGAGGAGTATTGTGGCATTCCTATGTCCCTGCTCCCTTTGTATTCCTTGTTGGTGGACACTGTGGCTTTGAGAAGAGGTGTTGAAGGACCTTCAGCAACCATCAGTAGTTTATTTTGTGGATGGGTTAACAAAGTGCACTCGTGTTGGAAAGACTGAATATTTATGATGTGAATAGGGTAACAGGGTGCTGCTTTGTACCAGGTAGCATAGGAATTGCACTCATCCAGGCAATGATTCTATCGCCTGTGCTTTGCATATTGAAGTTAAGTGTTTGGGAATTTACAAAATGAGATATTTTCTGCAGGCTTTCCAGATTCTGACCTGTTCTTTTATGTAGCTGTTTTGGCTAAATTTCTGGTAATCTTCTCTCCCACCAGCAACACCCCCACCACACCCCCCCCCCCCCAAGATGTAAAGAGGTGTTGGAAGGCTATGGATATTTCCCCATTTAGGATTTCTCCCAGCAGCAGTTGGATTCAATAAGTCCAGGAACTTTTAAAATGATACCAGGTAAATATTTGGAGCTGGTTTGGACCCGTGTTTATGAGATGTCGGCGTGAATTTCACTTTTGACACACACTATAATAAAATGGCCTGGGTTCTTTGTACATCACAGTTCCTGAGCTTATATTCCAGCATGAACCTTTTGGAAAATCTGTTGCAATCATCTGATGTGAAAATACCTATAGAAGATAGTGAAATAGAAAAATGAGTAAAATTAATAGATTTCCCAACTCCAAGAATACACCGTAATAATTTTGTATTTTTGTGCTTCCAAGTAAGTAGGTTTGGGCATTTATCTATGTTGACATTCCTAACACAGACCACACCTGGGTAAAGAATGGGGTATGTTTTCAGAGATGTTCGTAAATAGGTTTTGTCAGTGAGTTAGAATATACACAAAAATAATTTGATGTGGAAACCAAAGCTCCACAGTGTTATGATGAATGACCAAAAAACAGAAAGAATGGTCATCAAAAGTGTGGAGGGGGGGGGTGGGTAAGTGAGAGAGAGAGAGAAGAAGAAGAGAGGGAGAGAAGAGAGAAAGGATGGAGGAGAGAAAGAGGAAGAAGAGAGAGAACTACTTCAGCTCTTTGTAGGAATGAACTTGTGTGTTTTCATTGGACTTTTAAATTTAATAATATTATAGAATCTTGTGTAGCAGTGGCTACACGGCTCCTGCAATAACACACACAACCAGACAGGTTGAGCTCAGTGAGCAGACTAGTTTATTGCAGGCTGCTGGGCTACACATACTCCCAGCCCGGACCTGGCTGAGAACCACGCTGGAGGGCACTGACGTTACCCGGGCCCCAAGCGCGGGTTTCTGAGCCCCGAGCTGGAAGGAAGGGAAACCCCCGATGGCACCATTTTGACCGGCTGCCCCGCCGCGTGGCTCACAAGCAGGTCCAGTTCGCCTGCCTTGTGGTGAGCTGCCACACTTGTTTGTATTTAGGGGTGTCCAAAAGTTGGGAATTTCTAACTTGGGGACAATCCACACTGCATCGATGGTGGCTCAGTATATAATGAGACAGAAGGCTGGAATTCAGAGATATAAGCAAAAACTCAGTGAAGCAGCACTTAGCAAATTCCTGTCAAGCTTTTACTAGAGAGTTAATATATGCATTGATATTAAAACTGGGGAGAGATAGAGAGGAGAAATATCTGCCCTGCCACACATCTCAAATAATTTGTATGCCAACAAGCAGACATTGCTTTGGGCAGCTCCGAGTAGGTTGAATTAATTAAATCTTCAGTTGATCCTATTTTAAAAGGAAATTCTAATATTAACTCAATGAGAACTTTCTATTTTTTTAAATCTTTTGCTATAAATAACATTTAAAATATTTATTGGTATATAATTCCTTGCGGGTACATATAGCAACTATTATGTTAATAGTTTATGCAAAGTCTACTCCAAAAGTTTTATTTAGTGTTTAAGCAGGCATTCCCTGCACTTCTCATTAAATTCTGCTCATCATAAATTAGTTGAACTAACTGATGCAATTCCCAGGCTATCCCCATGTGTTGCTGTAATAGATTTGCTCATTTGCAGGCAGATCGATGGCAGAAAGGAACAAATGACGATTTTTAAAACTGGAAGCTCTAACACAAACACAGCTCATTGGTATTGCATTCAAAAGAAAAACAATTCCATGCTCTACATACACGAGTTTTCTAGCCGAGTGGTTAATGGATGGATAAGAAATCCATTGGGGATTCCCTGTGTGGATTTGAATCCTGCAAACTACAAGAGCAGCCCAGGGTGTAATTTTGGTCCAAAGCTTATTGAGAGTGGCCACACAAGTAGCTAGGGTGGTAAAGAAGGTATATGGCATGCTTGGCTCATTGAGCAGGGTATTTTGTGTAAAAGTAAGGAGGTCATGTTGCAACTCAATAAACCTTTGGTTAGGCCACACTTGGAATACTGTGTGCTCTTCTGGTTGCCCCATTATTGGAAGAAGGTGGAGACATTGGAAAGGGTACAGAAGAGGTTTAGAAGCTATGAAGTTATGGGGACCGGCTGGACAAACTTAGGAGCATAAGGGTGTATAAAATCGTGAGAGGCATTGAAGGGGCAGACAGTCAGAATCTTTCCCCAGGCCGAAAGTGTTATACATTAGAGAACGTGTTTAAGGTGTACTGCAGGAAGTATAAAAGAGATGTGTGGAGCAAATATTTTACACAGTGAGTGGTAGATGTCTAGATTTGTTTGCCAGGAGCAGTCATGGAAACAGGTGCAATTTAAAAGGTTTCTAGATAGACACATGAACCTGAACGGAATGGAAGTATTTCTATTAGGTGCAAGCAGCCAAGTTTTAGTTTGATTTGGACATCATGTTCGGTGTGGAAAGCTGGGGTAATGGGCCTGTTTCCTGTGCAAAACTGTTCTATGCTCTATCCTGCACAATTTAACAGGATATGTTCTTATTCACAATCCTCATTTAAAAAAAAATTGATTCTCATCATCTCACTCTTGCACCATCTTGTCCACATTTTGTTATCTTGCCTTAGCAACCTATGAGATCCTTTTGTTACACCATTTGACCCAAGTATGTTTTGTGGAAATGAGATTTTGTAACCTTAAAGGACTGACTTGACTACATCTCCACTTTATCAGTAGAGTTGTGTTTTGTGCTTTAGTTTGATCAATGCTCTTACACCAAAAGAAATTTGTTAATTGAACATATAGGAGGAAAAATACTCAAGAATTGAAATATTGGAATATTTTTTGTAGGATGAAGTTGAAAGAAATACCACTACCTGAAATCAATAATGTTTCTTTACAAGCTGGTTTCATTTTACAGGGAGGTGGGAAGAATGACCTTTTCTGAAGCTCCTGGGGATGTTAAGTTTGTTCATGTCTTTTATAGAATCAATTTTGACATTGAGGAAAATAACAGGCAATGATTCTTCAATAGCAAAATACTGATGTTAATTACGCATCTTATTTTATATGACAAATAGAATGCTTGCTGCCTCTTATCTCCTTGATATTTCTTACCAAATTCATGCAATTTTAACCCTGAATTAATTATTTAATAATTTAAGGAATATATGTGTATATATATATTGTTTCATAATGGGAGTCTTTAGGTTTCATCATATATCCAAGTGTAGTGTGAAATTTGAGTCCTATAGGTCTTTGGTCTGGTGTAGATGGCAACCAATTCCTTCAAAACACTGGCAGCAATTCCTCATTATTTAGGGTTGACAGCAATGACATGATCTGTGGATTAACTGGCTAGCAGTGTTTGAATCTCAGATAGCCTGTTAACGGTTCACCTATGGTGCAGAGCCATCTGCTCAAGTTGCTGATTCAGTGGAAGGAAATTTGAGGTGTGGCATCATGCCAGTCACCTGAAGGCTGAATGGTTTAACATAGAAGGTTGATGTGAAAATATACCTCACCAATAAGGGATAAAAACACACCTTCAATGTCTCAAGTGAGAATTTACATTTCTGAAGTCTTTCCTCTTAATCTGTATTAACCAAAATTTAAAATAATTTTTCTTCAGAGGAGTGGGATCAAATGACTATTCAATGTTTCACATTTTGATGTAAAAGCAAGAAATATTCAGAATATTTGGCAGAGTTGGGCAGAAAAGTGGCCGATGGAGTTCAATCCAGTTAAGTGTGAGGTGATGCATTTAGAAGGACAAACCAGAAGACTGAGCATGGCGTTAATGGTCGGTTACTTAAGGGCGCGGATGAACAGAAGGACCTTGGGGGTCCAAATCCATACATCCCTCAAGGTTGCCACACAGATTGATAAGAAAGCCTATGGAATGTGGGGTTCATTAATAGCGGGATTGAGTTCAAGAGTAGAGAGGTCATTTTGCAACTCTATGAATCTCTGGTGAGACCACACTTAGAGTATTGTGTTCAGTTCTGGTCATCTCATTACAGGAAGGAAGTGGAAGCTATGGAGAGGGTGCAGAGGAGATTTAGTTGCCTGGATTGAAAAATAAATCTTATGAGACAAGGTCAGCAGAGCTGGGAATTTTTGGAGTGTAGAAGAATGAGAGGAGACTTAGAGGTCTACAAGATTATGAGAGGCATAGATAGGATGGACCACCAGCACCTGTTTCCCAGGGCAGGAATAGCAAACACCAGAGAATGTGTACAAAGTGAAGGGAGGGAAATTTAGAGGAGACAGCAGGGGTAAGCTTTTTTTATGCAGAAAGTTGTGGGTGTCTGGAATGCCAGGGATGGTGGTGGAGGCTGGAACATTGGGGGCATTTAATAGTCTCTTAGACAGACACAAGAATGGAGGAAAAATAGAGGGTTACAGGGTAGGGAAGGATTAGTGTTTTTTTTTGAGAATTAGGAGTAGGAGTCGCTCATACAACCTCGCAAACCTGGTGCATTATTCCTTAAAATCTTGGTTGATATGATTATAACCTCAGTACCACATTCTTACCTCTGCCTGATAATCCTTGAAAAGCAAAAGCATTGAGCATCTCACTACTTCTGACTTAAAAATATTCACAGTCTTTGTTTATAACTCCATATGACGAAGGCTTCCAAAGACTTAAAGTAAAAAAAAAGGTCTCAACTCTCTCTCCTACTGAGCGACTTCACAGCAAATCCCTGATTCTAGATTTTTTTTTAAAAAGGGAAACTTTCACCTCACATCTACTGATCAAGACCCCTCGGAATTACAGTAAAATCCCCATTATCCAGCACCTACGGGGACCGTGGATGTCAGAAATGCAAATTTTCCGCTTGACTGAAACTCACTCTTCCAAATCTGAACTAATACATCTGCATTAAGAATACACCATTTAAAAGACAAAAGACTGTGCAAAATGTAAAGTAATTTTGAAAAAAATCAGTATTGTAGTTTTTAATTATGTGAACTTCACTTTAATCGAGTAATTCCCGTAACTTACAAAATTTAAATTTAAATTCGAACCCTGGTCGCTGGCGCTGGCACAGTGTTTCACTAGCTGCTTTGCTAACCATCTCGCTGTCATAATTAATCCCCCTCCCCCAAGTTTACAGATAAAGTCTTACTAATATCCTTAATAATGTACTAATAGAGATAAAAATACTTACCAGGCAAGGATATTGCAACAATTTGGAAAAGTTGCCCCCAGCGGCGAGGGGCATCGGCTGGCTCTTCATCCTGGGTGCTGCCATTTTATTCAAACACAACTTTATTGAAACTTTATTTAAATAGCTGCTGTGGACGGAGCAGAACTGGGGCACTCTGCTGGCTGAATGTTTGCTCCCAAGGAGTTGTGTGTTGCTTCGTAGAACATTTACTATTACAATTTTAAACTTTGATTTAAACTTTGATTTAAAACTTTATTTATTCTTATTTAGTTTCAATTCCATTTATTTATTAATTTACTCAAATTTTTTTTTAGTTGTTGGTTATTTGTGTTTTTTTTTTGATCAAATGCCAGATAATGGGGATTATCAAAAAGATTTTCACTTTTCCAAATTCTAACTTGTCAGGCCTTTTCCCATTAGACATTCTGCATTCCAGCCCTCCCTTAAAGCCAACCTTAATCTGTCTGAAAAATTGTGGGAAAGCTTGTGCTATTTTGTAATTTGCCACTAAATGCAAAATAAGCTCTTCTGGTTGTTGAAAGTCATATCCTGGATACTTCAATTTGATTTACCTTTCCCAGTTCTGATTCTTATATTTTTAGTTCTGTTTTGAATTAAGATACAAAGGAGAGAGTATAAAGTAAAGGAAAAGACTCTTTGAATCATCTAGTCATCGTAGTGTTTATGCTGAATGCAAGGTTCCTCCTGCTCCATTTTATCTGGCAACAACATTTATATTAAGCCCTTAACAAATAAGTATTTACAGTCTATCCATCAATAGCAGAAATATGAGCACAAGGTATCTTTCTGTTTCATATTTGTACACAATTCCCTTAAAAGGACACTTCTTGAAAAAAACTTTTGTGGTAGTAATACGGGTAAAGATTGAAAAAGATATTGAATTCTTAGAAATATATTCATCTTTATACAGTTAACCAAACCTATTACTGTTATAGATAAAGTCATCCATTTTTTTAGATCTTCAACTTTTTTTTAGTTATGGAAATAATTCTAAAATAGTTGTCTACATGAATCCTTAAATATATAATCCCATCCTTTGGCCATTTAAATGGAGTATTTATTTGACAATGGCTATAATCTCCTTCAGTAAGAGGCATAATTTCTCTTTTATCCCAATTTATTTTGTACCCAGAGATCTTACCATATTCTTAAAAATTAAAGTGTAATTTCCACAGGGAAGTCTCAGGTTCTGTCATGTATATTAAAACATCATCTGCAAACAACTAATTTTATGTTCTTCTTGACCAACCTTAAATCCCATAATTATCAAATCACTCCTAATTACTTCTGCTAATGGTTCTATTGTGGCAACCCACTTTATTGGCAAGTGAACTGGCTTCAAAATGGCAGATGCACTGCTACAAGCAAGGGAAGATGCCTGCACAAGGGATGGGTTTTTGTCCTATCTGATGACGTCATGAAGGGCCTGAATGATGGGAACGGAAGTATATGAAAGCACAGGTTAAAGGCCTGAATTCCTGTTTCCTTTCAAAGCTCATTAAATAGTACTTCGTTACACTATAGCTTACGTTAATAATGCAGGAGATAAAGGACTTGATCTTGTCAGTTGAAATGAAGTAGGTATTTGTCCATTAGTTATTACTTTAGCTCCCCCCTTCTGTAACTACATAATTAAATATATACTAATCGTGCACTAGTTTTCAATTGCATGATTGCCCATATGTTATGTCCTTGTATATCTACTTAAATTAGACCCATACACTAAAGGTCTAGTATTTTGTATCAAATGTTCATTGTTTCATTAAAGTTCAGATTTATTGTCAGAGCACAAAAATGACATCACATACAACCCTTAGATTCTTTTTCCTGTGGGTGAGGCAGAATTACCACATCGATAGTGCAAAAATCCTGTACTCAAGAAGATGTGTCTATCAAATAAAGAAATGTAAACAAACTGACTGCAATACAGAGAGAGAGAAAAAAGCAATAAAGTGAAAAAGTAAGAATCCTAAAATGAGTCTCTGGCTGAGGAGTCTGATGGTGGAAGGATTACAACTATTCCTGAACTTAGTGGTGCGAGTCTTGTGGCACCTACACTTCTTTCCTCATGGTATCGAGTGTATACTAGGTGGTGTGGATACTTGGTGATTGCTGCTGCTCTCCGACAGCAAGGTTCCCTGTAGATGTTTTCGATGGTGGGAGAGTTTTTCCTGTGATGCCTTGGGATGTGTCCAGTACCTTTTTCAAGGCTTTCCACACACCAAACTTTGATGCAACCAGTCAGCACAATTTCCAACACACATCTGTAGATATTTGCCAGGGTTTCCGATGACATACCAAACCTCAGCAAACTCCTGAGGAAGTAGAGACACTGACATGGTTTCTTCATGATGCCATCAGTGTCCAGGAAAGATCCTCCAAGATAGTGATTCCCAAGAACTTAAATTTGCTCACTCTCTCCACCTCTGATCCCCCAATGATCACTGGATCTTACACCTCTGGTTTTCCCTTCCTGAAGTCAATAATCAGCTGCTTGGTATTGGTGACATTCAGTGTTAGGTTGTTGTTGGTGCATTCAGCCAAGTTTTCAATCTCACTGTAGACCCACTACCATTGTATCATCAGCGAATTTGTAAATTGTTGTTGTTGTTGTTGTACCAAGCAACAGAATCATAGGTTTATAGAGAGGAGAGCAGGGGATGATGGAGATTGTGGAGAAGATGTCCTTGCATAATCTGAAACAGTACTTTCTATCAGTATTTGCTCCAAGAGACGAGGAAAGGCAACCCTGATGCTTTTGCCCTTCTTGAATCCAATGGGAGATATCACGAAAATACAACCTTTACTAATAATTATGGAGATTGGACATTGGTAATTCTTTATTTGTAAGGCTAACTGCTATGGTCTGTTGTCAGAAGTCTAATATAATGCTTTCAGAATTTTCTGGTTTAAGTTATAAATTGATCTGCTTTGAGCTAAAGAAGTCATCCCATAGTTACCCACATAGTCCCATGACTAAAGCTGCCATTTGTATGCTAGAAATAAGAAAGTTAATATTTTATGAATTGTACTTAAAATTATACCTCTCCAGAGTACTTCTTCAAAATTCAACACTGCTATTCAGTCACATGTGTACTAAGGGCAATTTTCATGGATAGATTTTAAGTGCACATTCTCCTTTGTCCCACCATAAATGATAATTAGTGAATTATTCATCTGCCTGTTGGGATATAAAATCAATACAAAGATAATAGTTTTTTTTTCACTGATTTGTTTTGAACAAATATATTGAAGATTTTCGCTTGTTTAGATTACTTCAGATGGTTTTCTCTGAACTATTTCTTCCCAATGCAGAGCCCCCTTCTGTGACTACATAATTCAATATATACTAATAATGCACTGGTTTGCAATTGCATGATTGCCCTTATGTTATGTCCTTGTCTAGGATTAATCAAGTGTGATCTGTTTTAGTGGACAGTACAGAACAGCATTCTGCAGGAGCAATGATTGGGGCTCTTCAAACATTGAAGAAATCACAATAACATGCTAATAAAATATCCTTGGAGATTGAGATGGTGCTGTGAGTGAAATATTAACTATAAGGCAATTGTACTTGCTTGTTGAGGAGTAAAGGTTATCATTATGGACCCATGTGACCAGGCACATTTCCAATGTTATCTACAAATTTGCCGACGACACCCTGATTGTCAACAGAATCCTAAATGGCACTGAGGAAGTGTGCAGGTGGGAGACAGATCAGCTCGTTGAGTGGTGTCACACCAACAACATTGCACTTACTCAAAGAGATGATTGTGAACTTCAGGAGGAAGTCAGGAAACACAATCCAGTCCTTATCGAGGACTCAGTATTAGAGAGGGTAAAGAACTTCAAATTCCTGGGTGTCAACATCTTCGAGGATCTGTCCTGGAGCCTCCATGTCAATGCAGTCATGAAGAAGACTAGCCAGCGTCTATATGCGGTGTTTAAGGAGATTCGGTATGTCTCTGAAGAGTCTCAAAAACTTCTACAGGTGTATCATGGAGAGTATTCTGGCCGGTTACATCACTGTCTGGTATGGAGATGTCAATGCTCAGGACAAGAAAAAACTCCAGAGGGTTTTAACCCAGCCTATGACCTCATGGGCACCAGACTTCACCCCATCAAGGACATCTACAAGTAGCGGTGCCTTAAGAAAGCAGCCTCCATCCTCAAGGACCCCCACCACCCTCGGCATGCCTTCTTCACTCTGCTACCATCAGGAAAAAGGTACAGGAGCCTAAACACAAAAACTCAGTGGAAGAAGAACAGCTTCTTCCCCGCTGCCATCAGATTCCTGAATGATCAATGAACCAAAGAGGCTGCCTTTATTTTACTTTTTGCAGAATATTTTTAATATGTTGTAAGGTGGTTTATATGAATGTTTGCCCTGTGATGCTGCCACAAAACAACAAATTTTGTAGCTTGATCGTGATAATAAATTCTGATTCTGATGTAACTGTGGCTTGTAATGATAATCCCTGAAATATGTCAAATTTATTAAAACTACAATGTTTCCAACCTATCAAACATAATGTGCTCACAATTTTGCATGTAAAGGTAAATTTGACATTAGTAAACTTATACATCCTGTATATGGCTATTTACGAAGAATTGCCTTATGCAGAGAAATTTTACCCATCCCATGGCCTTTTCTGGCCACCTTCTGTTGATGCTCCCTCAGTGCAATAGGAACCAATCTATTCTCACATCTGTAGTTATTAGGCAGAAGACGAGATTTGCGATACCGTAGGGAAATTAAAAGCATTGACACAGGAATAATAGGAATCTGTTAATAAAAAAAAAACAGATGTGAGTAGACTTAGGATCAGAGATGACTTGATATAAACCTGAAACCAATATCCAAAAGGTTACTCTCCCTAATGTTTGGTTTGATTTCATTTGCAACATTAAGCTATGTGGCGACTTCTAGTGATTAGACGATTGGTGCTTCAAGAGCTTTTTGCATATCTATCACATTTCTTTTTATCTTAAAAGGATCTGGATTTTGCAGACAATTGCTATCAATTCCATGAGGATGTTCAGAGAATTTCATGCAGAAGCAACATAATGCTCTGAATTTCTGTGGACGGCCTGGTCAAAGTCCTTGTGGTTCATGCAAGAGGAGAGGACTGGCTGTTTAGTGTTTCACTTGGAATAAGAGAAACAAAGAAGGAACTCTGTGATGACCTGAAAGAAAGAGGTTATCATCTGGAGAACCCTAAGAGGGCAAGTTTCTTCGGCAAAGCACTGAAGTGGCTGGGATATCCAGTGTACAACAAATCTCTCTCTCTCAACCGACAAGAATCTACCTGAGCAGTAATCATTTACTTTTCAAGCACTGAAGCCTGGTGAACTTCATAAATGTTAAATTCTGTGCACAGTATATGAATTGCCTGCAACCAGTGAACTTGGAAGAATGAGAATCGAGATTGGACTGTGAATCAAAGAACATTTCTGAACACACATTACATACATTACATACACGTGCGCTTAGAATTAGAAAGGGGTGAAGTTAGGTTAAATCAATAGTGATAAGTTAAGGTGTGATTCTGTTTTCATGTTTAAAGATAATTAAAAGCAACTTTTGTTTAAGTAACCATTGGTCTTGGTGAATATCTATTGCTACTGGGTTTTGGGGTCCTCTCGGCTCGTAACATTTTTCTCTGCACAAAGACCAATGATTCTGCCCTTTACATTTATTACAGACTTTTGGTGCTTGTTGAGTGCTATATCATTTGCACTTGAATGTCCCTCCATCTTTTAGTTGTTTCCTATACCTTGGTTTTTGTTTATGTGTGTGTCCAGACACTGTGGCTATGACTATGCCTTCGTTTTCACGGCTTTTGCACTAGCACCGAACTGCAGAGCTAATTCACTGCCATTGCCGATCTTCACAGCTCCAGCTAAGGTAAGCTCTGCCTCTTGCAGCAACCTCTCTCTCACTTTCTTATCAATAAATCGGAACACAAATTGATCACAAATCATTGAATCTTGCAGCGATCCAAAATTGCATGTTCTTGCTTTTAATTACAAGTACGTTTTAAAAAAAAACTTATCAAAACCTCTCTCCCTGCAACTGCGTGCACAAGCAAAGCATGAACCTCTCAAAGGTTTGATTTTTCTTTGGTGAACAGTGTTCATCAAACCTCTCAATAACCTTGTCAAACTTGCCCTGGTCAGCTGCATCGGCAAAAACAAATGTGTTGAAAACCCCTAGTGCTTGAGGTCCCGCTACAATAAGTAGCAGTGCAATTTTCTGTGCATCAGGTTTGCTAACGAGTCCAATGGCTTGCAGGTACAGATTGTTTGAACAATCTCCACTCATGGTTGACATTTTCAGTCCAATTTACAGCATCAGGATTCTTTACACTTTTCATGTTTTCTGCTGCTGTTGACTGATTCTCACTCTGCACACTCCTGGTGTTTCTTCCACTCCTGGTACCATGTGATGTTTCTTTTATTATAATAAAGAGAGTGTTCCCCCCCCCCCACAGAAAGCAGAGGAGTGTGGGGGAGTGGGAGAAGATGTGAACAGTGGTGGGATTGCAATGGAGCTGGCAGAAATAGTGTTGAAATGAGCAGTGCTCTGCTTGGTAGAGGAGGTTAAAAGTAGATGTGCAAGAAATGGTGGAAATGCAGATGGGTTGCCAAACCAATGGCATGAATATTGAATTTTCTAATTTCAGATAATCCATACCCATTGAGCTCTCCTCCCACGCACACTCACCTGTCCACCAAGTTTTCTTTTCCATTTGCTCATCGATCCCATTCCATCCTCACACCTGCTTCCATCTGCCCATCATCCCTCCCCATTTTGCCTCCACCTATTACCTAGCAGCCTTTTTCTTCCCCCACTCACTCCAGTTCTAACTACCCATGATTCCCTGCTTCTACCTTGTCATCTCCCACCTCCCTGCCCCCCACCCCCACCCCCCTTTCTATTGCTGCATCTTTCCTGTTTCCCCTCCAACCAAATGCAGGGTCTCAACCTGAAACTTGACTTGCATCTTTTGTGTCCCGGTGAGTATCTTTCAGCATTCTTTTTTAAAAAAACATACAGCATGGTAACAGGCCATTTCGGCCCATGATCTCAATTACACCCAATCAACCTACAACCCTTGGTATGTTTCAAATGGTGGGAGAAAACGAGTCTCAGCAGCTCAAACGAGCTACACAGATGTGGGGAGAAGTACAAATTCCTTACAGACAGTGCAGGATTCAACCCCCAGTCCCGATTGCTGGCACTGTAACAACGTTGTGCTTACCTTTACACCAACCGTGCCTCCCTCTTAGATATACATCATGGTAAAAGGCCATTTCGGCCTATGAACTTGTGCCACCCAATTACACCCAATGAACTTATTAACCCCTGTCCATTTCGAAAAGTGAAAGGAAACTGGAGGCCCTAGGGACAATCCATGCAGAGAAGAGGAGAACGTACAAACTCCTTACAGACAGCTTGGGATTTTAACCCTGGTCCCAATCACTGGCGCTGTAAAGGTGTTTTGTTAACCGGTATGCCAACCGTGCTGTCATTAAGCTATCTTTCAATAATGTGCATTTATTATACTGTATATTATGATGATTTCACGGAACATTACCTGTGGTAAATCCATTGAACTGGGAGTCTATACAAATTTAGAGGGGGGTGGTGATTACAAATGGTGTCAATATTATTCTGTGCTGATGCATTCATGGATTTGGCAGTGCTGCAGCCATCTTCATCACAGTGAAGTAGACCCTTCTTTCACTTGGTTGTGTACACAGGATCTCCTTCTGTCTGGACAGGTCTACAGTACGTTCATTGAGACAAACACTGAACTTTCTGACTATTGGATCTGTATTTATTAGAGGCAAATACAACACTTTCCTCTGGTTATTCAGATCATCTTTCATTCAGACAAAAACAACATCTTCTTCAGTCGTACGTTTTCCACAGGACTTTCTACGGTTTGATCAGGAGTGTAATTCCTGAAAGTCTGGAGACATCATGTTGGAGTAAAAACACAACGCTGGAGAAACTCAGCAGATCAAACAGTCTCCTTTATGTAGCAAAGATAAAAATATATAACCAATGTTTTGGGCTTGAGCTCTTCATCAAGGTATAGAAATATGTCAGCAGGCATCCAAATAAAAGGGTAAGGGGGGAAGTATGGGGGGGAGGAGCATGGTAGCAAAGGCAGGAGGTAATAGGTGGATAAGGGAGGGAGAGTACAACAGCAAGCAGGGGGAGGAGGGCTGACTGGGTGAATAGAGAGAGAAGGGGTGTGTACTGATAGAGTGATAATCCTGACCACTAGACGGAGCCAGGAGATGAGATGTTTGCAGTTCGGTCAGATTCAAGATGGATGCCTCCACACGTTCTTGTGTACTGTAACTAATAAAAGAAACATCAGAGGGTGGAGAGCTGAGGGAAAGAAAACAGGGAAGTGAAGGGGGGTGGGGAAGGGAGAGAAGATTAGCAGAAACTGGCAAAGTATTTTTATCTTTACTATATAAAAGACACTGTTTGACCTGCTGTGTTTCTCCAGCATTGTGCTTTTTCTATATTCCTGGAGACAAATAGAGGTGTCTCGACAGTTTGGTCAGGTCTGTGTGCAGAACGATTAGCAGGAAGCTTTTCAGCAAATGAACATATCCAAGAAACCTATCACTCTCCACTCCATAGTAATCTGCAAACTGAGATATATGGTGTGTATTGGTGGCTGCCACCTGGTATCATATGGGGGCTAAGAGGAAGACAGTAACAATGTCCTGCACATCTTCAGCAGTACAGGTCTGAGTACATGGCTAGAGCTCTTCATGCAGATGGGACAGATTGTTATCAACACCAACCCAGATCTCTGGCTGTATTTATTATTCCTTGGAGAGCTGAGATAGGAGGACATCATGAGAGATATAGGCCTTCCTTGCCTGAGCTCCCCTACAATGCCTCCTTCAAACTTCTGGCAAGTTGTCTTGGGTTTCTCCTGCTACTGGCATGCTGGATGACTCAGAAGGATCCACATCAAAGCACTTATTTTAAAGAAGCAAACGGGAACTCGGAAATCAGTCTTCTGGCCTGTCTAATGAAATATGCTGTGTTGCATAATACTACAACTGATTGATGATTTCTTTAGGTAGCCTATTGCAAGATATCCTTGTTGCTAAGACTTGCGTGCCAATGTTTGGTTCATACTGAATGTAATCACATGAATGGATAGCATATGCCTGTTATTTAATTTTTTTAAAATTTAATTTTAAATTTCAAGTTAGACATTGTAACAGGCCCTCTCAGCCCACTAGCCCGTGTTACTGAATTATCCTACCACCCTCTGTTCGTTTTGAAGGATGGGAGGAAACCAGAGCCACCGGGGAAAACCCACACTCACAGGGGAAGAATATACAAACTCCTTACAGGTTTTGAACCCCTGTCCCAATTGCTGGTGTTGTAACAGCGTTGCACTAACTGCTACGTTAACTGTGTCACCCTTTTTTTTCTGCCGGCACAAAGAAATGTGGTATCACATTAATGTTCTGTGTTTATCTGTCTGACCTACATATAATTCTGAACCTACACTCCATAGTTGACCTTTGATACCTTGTGCGTTGACCTAAAAAGCCACATAGTTGTATTTCACACTGAGCAATTAAGAATTTGCATCCTGAACACTTTGGGGTGTATTTTATGGATGTTGAGAGTTGCTGATCATGAATATCACCTTAAAATTTTCCTATCACATTCCATTGTTTAAATATAACCTATTTTTGTGATTTCCTGTCATATTTTAAGTCTACCTCAAGCATACAAAACCATGAAGTGCGACGTATCATTGAAAATTTATTTTCTGCATTCACACTTGGACTTCTTCCCCGCTGATCTAATGATGAACATAGTGAAAGGTTTCACCAGGACATTACAACCGTGAAAAAGCAGTATCAGGGCAATTAGAATCTATCAATGTTGGCCGACTATTGTTGGATACTGACGCACGAGTCATCAGATGCTGAGTACAAACCAAATTCGGTGGCAAAACATTTTTAGGTCAGTTGAACTAATGCAATGTGTCAGCATCATTATGTAATAAAGATGCTAAATTTAATAAATCTTTCTCCAACTTCCTATGTAATACAACAAATCTGAAATTATCTTTGTGTTCATCTTGAAGTTGTCCGTCATAATCCCCATTTTTTTAAGGAAGTAAAGCTTGTGAAAAAATGTCCAGTGTAATTATTAGGAGACTCCAGAAAAAAATCAAGGTATTGGGTTAAGACAAGCATGGAAATTAACTCGACAGCCCATAAGTCTACAGTGTCATTTAATGTCATCTCGGCTGATCAGTATCTCAATGTGGTTCCATATCCTCAAAACCTTTGGTTATTAAAAATCTATTGATCTCAATTTTAAACTGTTTATTTGAACTAACATCAACTGCTTTTGGTGAGAGATGGTTTTTGTTTTTTCCACTAACTCATTCAACCTCCATTGTTCTTAATTTTACTGCATTTGAAAAAAAATTAAATTTATTAATTTTGCTCCAAAATGGAAGTCTAATGGTTTGTGATCAACATGAACAAGGAAGCCTCTATCAATTGCAGTCCTTCGGCTGATGAATTTGTATCTTCTCATATTAAACACAATTTGACAAAAGTTTGGCTATATAAGCTGTGTAGCAGAGCTAGCCATTCTTCTAATGTAATGTTATTTCCAGTTGTTCACATGGTAGTCTGCCATATTTTCTGAGGTAATATTTAAAATTGAATACAAAATCTCCCTTGAGAAGCAAAAACCTACAGATGTCTACCTCTTGTCAGTTCTGAAACGTTCACTCTCTTTTCTCTCTCTCCACAGATATGGCTTTTTCTGCCACATGTTTCCAGCATTGTCAATTTTACATTCGAAGGAGCTGCTTTCTTGTTATTTCAATTCAGGTATAATATCTGCACAAAATTTGGCCATTCATTTCAACTGTTTGACTTGAGTAGAACCAGTATTTGTGGTTTTCTCGACTCTAAATAACAATAATAATAATAAAGACACTGTGAAGGAAACCCCGCTACAGTGACATCCTGCTAAGAGAACTAGAAGCTGTGGCTGCTATGAAGCATACACCAGTTTTGAAGACAGGCATTGCCAAAAACTGATGGAAAACTGTGAACGGCATCACAAGGTAGCAGTCACAGTTATTACAAAAACAGACTTTCAGTGCCCCCATTGTGCTAGACCTGCCCTTCCAGACTGGGACTGCAAAGTCACCTTCATGTCCACAGATGAACTGCACAACAACATGTCTTCTTCGAACTGAAGGACAACCTTCAGTATCATTTTACTTCTCAATGTCTTTATATTTCAGAACTTGGCTAATTAATGGAATCAAAATCATACATGTTTGGAGATTGCCTTTTACTTATGCTGTTGGAGCCCCTCTGTCAGAAATCACCTCACTGATGCAGAAAAATTGTCAGAGGCCTTGGAACTGAGGATGGTATGTAATTACTAGAATTTTTGGCAAATGTTTTTCTCAGTTGGGTAGTTTCTATAATTCATAGGACAGTGACAACAGTTAAAACTTTAGTGTCATAGCAGAGAGAGCAAAAGCAGTATAGAAGTTTCACCTGCCAATCTGATGTCAGTCTCTGTAAGGTACAGTTTACTGATGATGCTGTATTATTCTTCTGCTCAGTGGCAAAGTGGAAATTTGGCACTGCTCCCACATTTCTATTTTGTCATCTGAACATAAAGGAGTATAATAATGAGTAAGCCGAGATGAAGCAGTGTTTGGTTTGGCTAGGTTATATTGCTCAGTTCAAATTTGATTAGCCCTGGGTCCTGAAAAATCTCCTTCAGTTCCATTAATGGATTAGAGAAATTACTTTTACATTAATGTCAATGCACTAATTATATGCAGTAATTAATATTGTGCATTTTCATCATGTTCCACTTTCTAGCAGCATTATAAATAGCCTCAGATACACTTTGCTCATGGTTCAATTAGCAGGCTTGTTGTCCATTGTTGAACTGAGACAAGTAGATCAAGAGAGTCCTTGATTTGATCCATAATCTTTGCTGAATTAGCAGATCTCTGAAAGCATTACAATGTTGTTTTCAATAGCCTTGGGTGAGGAATAAGAGTCTCGGTTCCTTCTTCTGAATATAGTGATTGCTGCTGGAAAACATACATTTATTTGATCTCCTCTGCAATTACGTCCTTGCTATAATTTGACAACCAGAACAACATGTAATATTCCAGCACTGGCCGATCCCAAGTGTTATAGATCAATTCATGACCTCCATGCTCCTATACACAATGTCCCAAACCATCCAGGTGACAGAGATAGTCAATAATTGTGCCTTTGCCAATTGTTTCCCATATCCTGGAACTAAATTTAAAAAAAATCCATTCTCTGTACAGTTGTAATGGAGGATTTAGACCAGCTGATGCAAGAAGGGATGCAGTTGCAAAGACATAATCTCAATTCCACTATGAGGCCCAGGATGCATATTTAGTATAGACCTAAATTCCACTATGGGGCCCAGGATACAGTTGAATAGGAAGACATTATCTAAATTTACACTATGGGGCCCAGGGATGCATATGAATCAACAGACATTATCCAACTTCCACCATGAGGTCAAGAGATGCAGTTGTCTTTTGTTGGTCGCAGACTGTCAGGAGACCTTGAAGATAATTAAATCATTTGTTCAAAGAGATAAGATCTGAATTAAACAACTTTTGGGTAATATAAGCCATGGTCCCACTGCTGAAGTTTGAGACTCTCCAAGAGGTGGCAACATCTCTCAGCAAGAAGAAGAACTTCAAGATTCCAAACCGACGTCCCGGTCCGGGGAGGTGGAGAAGCTGCTACCGGCGCCCAGACAACAAGTGTGCAGTCGTCGCCTCGCTTTGGCAGGTGGAACCAGTTCAGGCATTGATAAGTATAATTGGGAAGGGCATGCATATTGTAGAGTGAATTCAGCTTTAGATTTAGTAATAAAGACTTGTATAAACTGAACTGCTCTCGGTGTGTGTGTCTATTTTCTTTCGGTAGCTTGAACACTGAGACCAATCTAAAACGAACAAAATGAGAGGTACAAGTTTACCCAAGACAACAGTAAAATCCCCAATTCAAGCAACCAACAGCCACAAGCAAGTGGCAAAAAAACCATCGAAAATAAATAGGTAAAATATATGAAAATTTAAAATTGGGACCCTCTAGCAGTTAGTACGCCAATCACGTTACATGAAATCTCAAGCAACCAGCAAATATAATTATCTGGGATCTACCAATCCCCATAGGTGCCAGATACCGGGAATTTTACTCTTTTAAGTCAGACTGTGTTATGATTTTGTAAAAATTAGATTTTAACACTTTGCACTTTGGATATCACAAGCCACAAGCAAATTAAAACCGGAGACAAACATTTTTTGCTGTTGTGCAGTGTTGGGAGGATCTCTTAGACAATAAGCATAAAAGTCCATTCTTCATGGTTAAAGCCCATATGTGACAGTTTAAAATTTGCAAATCAAGTCATACAAGTTACAAGTGCCTCCTTATGCAGATGTAACAGAGTTAAAATGGGTTTTAATAATTTCTATATTAGTGAATTTTATCTCACTGTCATTTTAATAATGTTTCTGGTGGGAATGAGTTTGTCGGTGCATGTCTCTTGTGCACCTCCTAAGCCCTCCCTTCCTGTCTCTCACACTGCTGTTTCCTTGCTAAGGGTAAGTGGGGGAGAAGATTGCTAATGGGTTATTTTAAAAGTTTTCCTTGGAAAATGAATTGGTTATGTCATCAACCTTAATGTATATTGTTAATTACTAATATTATTATGCTCTACAGTATTGTTTTAACCATTAATGTAAGTTTTATGGATGTTTTTATCTTAATGGTGTTTTGACTCCATTACCAAGTACTGGTCATGTGATCAACGTAGCTGTGCTGAGATTTCACAGTGTAAATTCTGTTATTTTGCATGTTTAGGAGCAAAGAGGTTTAAACAAAAAAGGAAGAAACCCCAGAACATAATGATGGTTGTATTATTTTGTCTTCTAAAAGGAGTGAATAAATACTAGAATACAATTCCATGAGTCGTCTCTTCTTCTACATCCTATGCAAACCCATTACACTGGTGCCGTGACTCTTTCGATCTTCAGACCAGCTTGATGCTTTTCACCGTGGATGCTGAGCTACCTTCCCAATCTGCTTTTCTAGATTAACATGTGGTCAGATTTAGGTAAGACTATGGATTTGGGCATGGTGCTTTAAAATGATTATCCTCAGTGAGTTAGAGACCTCTACATACTGTTGTATACATCATTTTTGTTCTTTACAATAACTTGTCTTTCTACTCCATTTTCTTTCTGTATAAATGTACACAATGCAGGTATATTTAATAGTTGAAAGTGTAGGCCACAATAATAATGGATGGGTCTGCTAGTCCTAGG